>NW_022437149.1:626755-660369 GCF_009761245.1 Sapajus apella | reverse complement strand
ACTCATGTTACCCAGGCTGGAGTGCAATGGCGTGATCTCGGCTCACCGCAACCTCCGCCTCCTGGGTTCAGGCAATTCTCCTGCCTCAGCCTCCTGAGTAGCTGGGATTACAGGCACGCGCCACCATGCCCAGCTAATTTTTTGTATTTTTTTTTTAGTAGAGACGGGGTTTCACCATGTTGACCAGGATGGTCTCGATCTCCTGACCTCATGATCCACCCGCCTCGGCCTCCCAAAGTGCTGGGATTACAGGCTTGAGCCACCGCGCCCGGCCGATTGTTTCTTTTGCTTTGTAGAAATTTTTTAGTTTGATGGAGTTCCATTTTTCTATTTTTTTTTTTTTTTGCTTTTGCTCCCTGTGATTTTGGTTTCATATCCAATATACTGCCAATTTCAATGTCATGACTCTTTTTGCTTATGTTTTTTTCCAGGAGTTTTACAGTTTTAGGCCTTTGTTTTGGTCTTTAAAACATTTTGAGTTAATTTCTGTATATGATGTTAGGTAAGGATTCAGCTTGATTCTTTTGCCTGTGGATACCCAGTATTTCTAGCATCATTTGTTAAAGAGATTGTTCTTTCCCCATTGTGTGGTCTTGGCAACTTTTGGAGATTATTTGACCATATGTGTGAGAGTTTATTACTGGACTCTATCCTCTTACATTGGTCTCTATGTCTGTCTTTATGTCAGCACTGCACTGTTTCAATTACTGTAGCTTTGGAACATATTTTGAAATCAGGAAGTGTGAGGCAACCAAATTTGTTCTTTTTCAAGGTTATTTTGGTTAGTAGGGATTTCATAATATTCCATATGAATTTTAGAATTTTTTTCTTTCTGCAAAAAATAATATTGGGATTATGGTAGGGATCACACTGAATTATTAGATTGCATTTCAACTATATTAACCCTATCAGTCCATAAGCATGAGATGTATTTCCATAGATCTGTGTCTTCTTTGGTTTCCTTTATCAATGTTTTATAGTTTTTATAGCACAAGTGCTTTGCCTTCTTGGTTAAGATTATTTCTAAGTATTTTATAATTTTTGATGCTACTTTATTTATTTATTTTGCTTTTTTTTTTCATGAAATTTCACTCTGTCACCCAGGCTGGAGTGCAGTGGCATGATCTCGGCTCACTGAAACTTCTGCCTCCCAAATTAAAATGATTCTCCCACCTCAGCCTCCCCAGTAGCTGGGATTAGAGGCATATGCCGCAATGCCCAGCTAATTTTTTGTATTTTTAGTAGAGATGAGGTTTTACCATGTTAGCCAGGCTGGTCTCAAACTCCTGACCTCAAGTGATCTGACCACCTCAGCCTCCCAAAGTTCTGGGATTACAGGCATGAGCCACCACATCTGGCCTTGATGCTACTTTTTAGTTTTTTTTTTAGCATTTAGAAATGATAATAATTTTCTCTACAGTGATTTTGCATTCTGAAACCACTGAATTTGCTTGTGAGATCTAACAGATTTTTTGTTTAATATTTAGGGTTTTTTATATGTAAGATTATGTCATCTGTGAACAGAGACAATTTTACTTCTTACTTTCTGATTTGGATTATTTTTATCTCTTTTTCTTGCCAAGTTGCTCTGGATAGACATTCTAGTACTATGTTGAAAAGAAGTGATGAGAATAGGCATTCTTGCCTTGTTCTGATTTTAGAGAAAAGTTTTTAATTTCTCAAAATTTAGTATGACCCAGGGATGCAAGGATGGTTTAACATCTGCAAGTCAATAAATGTGATACACCATATAAACAGAATTAAAAACAAAATCACATAATTATCTTGATAGACACAGAAAAAGCATTTGACAAAACTCAGCATCCCATTATTATTAAAACCCTCGTTAAAATCTCATCTATATCAAACCCACAGCCAACATTATACCCAACAGGGAAAAGTTAAAAGCATTCCCCCTGTGAACTGGAACAAGACAAGGATGCCCACTCTCACCACTTTTATTCAACATAGTACTGGAAGTCCTAGCCAGAGCAATCAGACGAGAGAGAAAAACAAAGGGCATCCAAATTGGTGATGAGGAAGTCAAACTGTCACTGCTAGCTGATGATGTGATTATATACCTAGAAAACCTTAAATACTCATCCAAAAAGTCCCTAGAACTGATAAATAAATTCAGCAAAATTTCAGGATACAAAATTACTGTACTCAAATCAGTAGCTTTGCTATACACTAACAGTGACCATACTGAGAATCAAATCAAGAACTCAACCCCTTTTACAATAGCTGCAAAAACAAAAATACTTGGGAATATACTCAACCGAAGAGGTGAAAGACCTCTCTAAGGAAAACTGCAAAACACTGCTGAAAGAAATAACAGATGACACAAGCAAATGGAAACACAACCTATGCTCATCAGTGGTTAGAATCAATTTTGTTAAAATGACCGTATTTCCAAAAGCGATCTACAAATTCAATGTAATTTCCATAAAAATACCACCATCATTCTTCACAGAACTAGAAAAAACAAATCCTAAAATTCATATGGAACCAAAAAGGAGCCTACATAGCCAAAGCAAGACTAAGCAAAAAGGACAGACCTGGAGGCATTACATTACCTGATTCCAACTATGCTATAAGGCCATAGTCACCAAAACAACATGGTATTGGTATGAAAATATACACATAGACCAATGAAATAGAATAGGAGACCCAGAAATAAAGCCAAATACTTACAGTCAACTGATCTTCAACAAAGCAAACAAAAACACAAAGTGGGAAAAGGACATCCTATTCAACAAATGGTGGTGGGATAATTGGCAAGCCACATGTAGAAGAATGAAACTAGACCCTCATTTCTTACCTTATAAAGAATCAACTCAAAATGGATCAAGGACTTAAATCTAAGACCTAAAACCATAAAAATTCTGGAAGATAACATTGGAAAAACCCTTCTAGACATTGGCTTAGGCTAAGACTTCATGACCAAGAACCCAAAAGCAAATGCAACCCAAACAAAGGTAAACAGCTGGGACTTAGACTAAAAACTTTTGTACAGAAAAAGAAATAATCAGCAGAGAAAGAACACAGCCGACAGAGTAGGAGAAAATCTTTGCAATCTATATATCTGACAAAGGACTAATATCCAGAATCTACAAAGAACTGAAACAAATCAGCAAGAAAAAAACCAAACAGTCCCATCCAAAAAATGCGCTAAGGACATGAATAGACAATTCTCAGAAGAAGATATACAAATGACCAACAAACTTATGAAAAAATGCTCAACATCACTAATGATGAGGGAAATGCAAATCAAAACCACAATGTAATAACACCTTATTCCCCAAAGAATAGCCATAATCAAAACATCAAAATATAATAGATGTTGGTGTGGATGTGGTGAAAAGGGAACACTTTTACACTGTTGGTGGGAATGTAAACTAGTACAGCCACTATGGAAAACAGTATGGAGATTCCTTAAAGAAGTAAAAATAGTTTAGTTTGTTCCAGCAACCCCACTACTGGGTGTCTACTCAGGGGAAAAAAAGTCGTTATATGAAAAAGATACTTGCACATGCATGTTTACATCAGCAAAATTTACAATTGAAAAAATATGGAACCAGCCTAAATGCCTATCAATGAGTGGATAAAGAAAATTACGTGTGTGTGTGTGTATATATATATATATATATATACACATATATGTATATATAAAATTTTATGGCTGAGTAGTAGTATGTTCTATGCTTTATATATATATAAAATATTTTCTTTAAATATAATATATATAATTTATATCTATATATAGATATCTAATATCTATATTTAGATAAAGAAAATGTTATATATATGTATATATATATATATATATATTTGTATATATATATATATAGCACAGAACTTAATACTACTCGGCCATAAAAAAATGAAATAATGGCATCTGCAGCAACTTGGATGGAATTAGAGACCATTATTCTAAGCAAAGTAACTCAGGAATGGAAAACCAAACACCGTATATTCTCACTCATAAGTGGGAGCTAAGCTATGTGGATGCAAAGGCATAAGAATACTATGATGGACTTTGGAAAGTCAGGGGAAAGTGTGGGAGGTGGGTGAGGGATAAAAGACTACATATTGGGTACAGTGTACACTGCTTGGGTGATGAATGCACCAGAATCTCAGAAATCACCACTAAATAATTTATTTATGTAACCAAACACCATTTGTTCCCCCAAAGCCTATTGAAATTTTAAAAAATTGAGTGTGATGTTAGTGGTGGGCTTTATATATATGACTTTTATCATGTTGAGATACTTTCCTTCTGTTCCTTGTTTGCTGAGTGTTTTTATTAGTAAAAGATGTTGGATTTTATCAAATGGTTTTTATGCATCAACTAAGATAATCATGAGGTTTTTGTTCTTAATATTCTTAATGTGGCTTATTCAATTGCTTTTCATATGCTGAATAATTTTTACATTCCAGAAATAAATCCCAGTTGGTCATTGTGTTTAATGCTTTCAGTATTGGAGTGGTTTGTAGTATTCTGCTGAGGATTTTTATATCGATATTCATCAGGCATATTAGTCTGTTGTTTTCTCATAGTATCTTTTTCTAGTTTTGATACCAGGAAAATGCTGGCCTCATCAAATGAGTTCAGAAATGTTTCCTACTCTTCAATTTTTTGATATTGTTTCAGGAGGATTAGTGTTAATTCTTTTTTTTTTTTTTTTTTTTTTGAGACGGAGTTTCACTCATGTTACCCAGGCTGGAGTGCAATGGCACGATCTCGGCTCACCGCAACCTCCGCCTCCCAGGTTCAGGCAATTCTCCTGCCTCAGCCTCCTGAGTAGCTGGGATTACAGGCACGCACCACCATGCCCAGCTAATGTTTTGTATTTTTAGTAAAGACAGGGTCTTTACTAAAGACCTGGTCTCGATCTCTTGACCTCGTGATCCACCCGCCTCGGCCTCCCAAAGTGCTGGGATTACAAGTGTTAATTCTTTAAATGTGTGGTAGAATGCACCAGTGAAGCCTTTTGATTTTGGGCTTTTCTTGTTTGGAGGTTTTGACTATGGATTAATTTTTCTACTAGTTATTGATCTATTCAGGTTTTTATTTCTTTATCATTCAGTCTTGGCAGGTGGTATGTTTCTAGCATTTTATCAATTTCTTCTGTCATCTAACTTATTGGCATATAATTGTTCACAGTAGTCTCTTATAATCCCTTTTATTTCTAGAGGTATTTTGTAATATGTTATGTTTCACTCTAATTTTGTCATTTGAGTCTTCTTTCATTTTTCTTACTTAGTATAGATAAGCATTTGTCAATGTCTCTCACTTGTAGCTGAGCTCCCACTAATTATTCCGCCCTTCACTTCAGTAATGTTTGCCTTATATGTTTAGGTGCTCTGATATTGGGTGCATATATATTTATAATTGCCATGTTTTCCTTCTTTCTCCCTTGGGGCAGCTTTTGAATTAAATTTTATCTGTTCGATATAAATATGGTGACCTGTGCTCTTTCTTTGTTAACATTTGCATGGAACAATATCTTTTCCCATCTTTTCACTTTCATCCTGTGGGTGCTTTTGAGCTAACCTAAGTCTTTTGTATATAGCATATAGTTGGATCTTGTTTTTTGTTAATAATTGCACCAACCTAGGTCTTGGGAAGTTTAACCCATTTGCATTTAAAGCAGTCTTTACAGAGAAGGACTTAATATTGCCGTTTTGCTCAGTATTTCTGTATATCTTGTGTATTTTGTCCTTTTGTTCCTCTTTTGCTGCTATCTCTTGTGTTTCATTGATTTCCTAGAGTAGTAGGTTTTGATTCCTTTCTCACTTCCTTTTGTGTATCTCCTATAAGTATTTCGTTGTTGTTATTCTTATGGGGATTACATAAAACATACTAAAGTTATTAAAATTATATCCATTTTAAGATGATAACTTCAATTGTATAAAAAATCCCTCTATCCTTCAGATATCCCCCACCCCCTCCATTTACGTTATTGGTGTCACAAATTACTTATTTTTACATCATGCCTCCATTAAAATAGATTTTATAGCTATTTTAATACATTTTAAAAGAAATATATTAGAAGAATGTTAGAAAGAATCAGTAAACTTGAGGGCAAGTCAATTGAATTCTGTTCCAGAATTAAAGGTGATTCATGCACTAACATTACAATGTTACAGAAGTTTGTATTTATGTATATATTTACTTTTACCAGAAAGCTTGCATATGTTTTCATGACTATCTATCAGTCTTTAACTTCAACTTAAAGGATTCCCTTTAGCATTCGTTTTAGGGTAGATCTAGTAGCAATTAATTCTCTCAACTTTTGTTCATCTGGGAAATTCTTAACTTTTTTTTTTTTTTTGAAGCAGAGTCTTCCTCTTTCTTTCAGGCTGGGGTGCAGTGGTGTCATCTTGGCTCACTGCAACCGCTGCCTCCCAGGCTCAAGAGATTCTTGTGCTTCAGTCTCCCGAGTAGCTGAGATTACAGGCACGTGCCACCACACCTATTGATCAGTTTTGTCTAGAACTCCGGCCTCAAGTAATTCACCTATCTCAGCCTCTCAGAGTGCTGGGATTACAGATGTGAGCCCCCACTCCCAGCCTCTTCTTTAGTTTTTATTGATAGTTTTCCCAGATACAATTTTTTTAGTTGGCTGGTTTTTTTTCTTCAGTATTTTGATATATCATTACAGTCCCTTCTGTCCTGCAAGGTTTCATTGAGAAACCTGCTGATAGTTATGGGAGCTTGCTTGTACACAATGAGCACTTTTCTCTTGCTGCTTTTAACATTATTTCTCTGTGACTTTTGACAGTTTGATTAAATGCATCTTAGTATGAGTCTCTTTGGATTTGTTCTAGTTGCACTTGAGCTTCTTGAATTTTGTATGCCCATTTCTCTCACAAAATTTGGGAAGTTTTTAGCTATGATTTCTTGAAATAGGTTTTCTTTTCCCCCCCTTTTAAAAAAATTATCCTCCTATGACTCCCACAATGCATGTATTGGTCAACTTCATGGTTTCCACAAATCTTAGGCTCTCTCTACTTTTCTTCATTCCTTTCTCTTTTTGCTCCTGTGACTTGATAATTTCAAATGACTTGTCCTCAAGTTCACTGATTGTTTCTTCACTTGATCAAGTTTTCTGTTAAACCTCTCTGGTGAATTTTTAAATTCATTTATTGGATTCTTCAGTTCCAGTATATTTTTGAAAAAAATCAATAGTTCCTGTTTGTTGATATTCTCATTTTGTTTGTGCATCATTTTCCAGGTTTTGTTTAGTACTCCATTTGTGTAGTCTTTTAACTCACTGAGATTTTTAAGATAGTAACTTTGAAGTCTTTGTTAGCTTATTTATAAATCTTTTTTCTTTAGGTCCAGTGCCTGGAGATCTACTTTGTTCTTTAGCCTTGTTTTTCTGTTTCATTGTATGTCTTGAGATCTTCTGTTTACATTTAGACATTAAAAAAACACCTATTCTAGTGTTTATTGTCTGGCTTTGTACAGACCTTCACCAATCAGCCTGAGAATAGATTCTAGGAGTCTCTCAAATTTTTTCTGGTGCTGCATCTTCTCTGGACCTGTGTGTGTACTTTTCCAGCTAAAGTAATTTACACAGGTTTTATTTGTAGAAGCTTGCATTCTCTTGCTTTACCTGGTGTGTATATGCAGTTCCAGTCTATCTGGAGCAGTAGTAAGCTGCCATGCTTGTTTTTGTTCTCAGCAGCTACCAAATATCCCCAATATGTTGTGTTTCCCATTAGCGGTCTGAGTTAGGTGTGACAGAAATCAGTTCCTAAGGCAGACCCCTGGAAAGTCAGAAAGTTGATGCCTGTTTCACTCTTCTCTTTCCCTTCCAAAAAAGATGCTTGGAGATGAAAGTTTTTTCTCTATTGCTTTGCGCAGTGCCTCGTATGAGGAGGGCCTATGGCAAGTAAATGCAGCAGACTTTCTTAACTGCTTCAGTGTGTTTTCTTGGCTTTGGTCTTACCAGTGGTGCTGCAACCTTTTAACTATTTTATTTCTTCTTTTTGTTTATTGTACTTTAGGTTCTGGGGTAAATGTTCAGGTCATGCAGGATTGTTGCATAGGTACATACATGGCAATGTGATTTACTGCCTCCATCCCCCCGTCACCTATATCTGGCATTTCTCCCTGTGTTATCCATCCCCAACCTTCCCAACCCCTGCTGTCCCTTCCCTAGCCCCCTCTACAGACCCCAGTGTGTGATACTCCCATCCCTGTGTCCATGTGTTCTCATTGTTCAACACCTGCCTATAAGAGAGTACATGCAGTGTTTGATTTTCTGTTCTTGTGTCAGTTTGCTGAGAATGATGGTTTCCAGGCTCATCCATGTCCCTACAAAAGACACAAACTCATTGTTTTTTTATGGCTGTGTAGTATTCCATGGTGTATATGTGCCACACTTTCCTTGTCCAGTCTATCATCGATGTGCATTTGGGTTGGTTCCAGGTCTTTGCTATTGTAAACAGTGCCACCATGAACATACATGTTCATGTGTCTTTAAAGAACGATTTACAATCCTTTGGATTATAAATCCCAGTAAAGGGATTGCTGGATCAAATGGAATTTCTATTTCTAGGTCCTTGAGGAATCGCCACACTGTCTTCCACAATGGCTGAACTAATTTACACTCTCACCAACAGTGTAAAAGTGTTCTTATTTCTCCACAACCTCTCCAGCATCTGTTGTCTCCAGATTTTTTAATGATCGCCATTCTAACTGGCATGAGATGGTATCTCAGTGTTGTTTTGATTTGCATTTCTCTAATGACCAGTGATGATGAGCATTTTTTCATGTGTTTGTTGGCCTCATAAATGTCTTCTTTTGAAAAGTGTCTGTTCATGTCCTTTGCCCACTTTTGAATGGGTTTGTTTGTTTTTTTCTTGCAAATGTGTTTTAGTTCTTTGTAGATTCTGGATATTAGCCCTTTGTCAGATGGATAGATTGCAAAAATTTTTTCTCATTCTGTTGGTTGCTGATTCACTCTAATGATTGTTTCTTTTGCTGAACAGAAGCTCTGGAGTTTATTGAGATCCCATTTGTCTATTTTGGCTTTTGTTGCCAATGCTTTTGGTATTTTAGTCATGAAGTCCTTGCCTATGCCTATGTCCTGAATGGTTTTGCTTAGGTTTTCTTCTAGGGTTTTTATGGTGCTAGGTTTACATTTAAGTCTTTAACCTACCTGGATTTAATTTTAGTGTAAGGTGTCAGGAAGGGTTCCAGTTTCTGTTTTCTGCACATGGCTAGCCAGTTTTCCCAACACCATTTATTAAGCAGGGAATCCTTTCCCCATTGCTTGTTTTTGTCAGGTTTGTCAAAGATCAGATGATTGTAGATGTGTGGTGTTGCCTCCAAGGCCTCTGTTCTGTTCCATTACTCTGCATATCTGTTTTGGTACCAATACCATGCTGTTTTGATTACTGTAGCCTTATAGTATAGTTTGAAGTCAGGTAGCATGATGCCTCCAGCTTTGTTCTTTTTGCTTAGGATCGTCTTGGCTATGCAGGCTCCCTTTTGGTTCCATATTAAGTTTAAGGTGATTTTTTTCCAGTTCTGTAAAGAGGGTCATTGGTAGCTTGATAGGGATAGCATTGAGTCTATAAATTACTTTGGGCAGTATGGCCATTTTCACGATATTGATTCTTCCTAACCATGAGCATGGAATGTTTTTCCATCTATTTGTGTCCTCTCTTATTTCCTTGAGCAGTGGTATGTAGTTCTCCTTGAAGAGGTCCTTTACATTCTTTGTTCGTTGTATTCCTAGGTGTTTTATTCTCTTTGTAGCAATTGAGAATGGGAGTTTGCTCTCGATTTGGCTCTCTGTTAGTCTGTTACTGGTGTATTGAAATGCTTGTGATTTCTGCACATTGATTTTGCATCCTGAGACTTTGCTGAAGTTGCTTATCAGTTTCAGGAGATTTTGGGCTGAGATGATGGTGTCTACTAAGTATACAGTCATGTCATCTACAAATGGAGACAGTTTGACTTTCTCCTTTCCTTATTGAATACGCTTTATTTCTTTGCCTTGCCTGATTGCTCTGGTTAGAACTTCCAATACTATATTGAATAGGGGTGGTGAGAGAGGGCATCCTTGTCTGTGCCAGATTTCAAAGGGAATGCTTTCAGATTTTGCCCATTCAGTATGATATTGGCTGTGGGTTTGTTATGAATAGCTTTTATTATTTTGAGATACATTCTATTGATACCTAGTTTATTGAGAGCTTTTAGCATAAAGGGCTGTTGACTTGTGTTGAAGGCTTTCATCTATTGAGATAATCATGTGGTTTTTGTCTTTGGTTCTGTTTATGTGGTGGATTATGTTTATAGACTTGTGTATGTTGAACTAGCCTTGCATCCCTGGGTTGAAGCCTACTTGATCGTAATGGATAAGCTTTTTGATGTGCTGTTGCAATCAGTTTGACAGCATTTCATTGAAGATTTTTGCATCTATGTTCATCATGGATATTGGCCTGAAGTTTTCTTTTCTTATTGAGTGTCTGCCAGGTTTTGGTATCAGAATGATGTTGGTTTCGTAAAATGATTTTGGAAGGATTCCCTCTTTTTGTATTGTTTGGAATAGTTTCAGAAGGAATGGTAGCAGCTCCTCTTTGTACATCTGGTAGAATTCGGCTGGGAACCCATCTGGACCTGAACTTTTTTTGATTGGTAGGCTATAAATTGCTGCCTCAACTTTAGCCCTTGCTATTGGTCTATTCAGTGTTTCAAGCAAGTGTCCAGGAATTTATCCATTTCTTCCAGGTTTACTGGTTTATGTCCATAGAGTTGTTTGTAGTAATCTCTGATGGTAGTTTGTATTTCTGTGGAATCAGTGGTGATAACTCCTTTATCATTTTTTATTGTATCTATTTGATTCTTCTGTTGTTTTTATTAGTCTGGCTAGTGGTCTGTCTATTTTGTTGATCTTTTCAAAAAACCAGCTCCTGGATTTGTTGATTTTTTGAAGGGTTTTCTTTGTCTCTGTCTCCTTCAGTTCTGTTCTGATCTTAGTTATTATTTGTCTTTTGCTTGCCTTTGAGTTTTTTTGATCTTGCTCCTCTAGCTCTTTCAATTTTGATGATAGGGTGTTGATTTTAGATCTTTCTTCACTTCTCCTGTGGGCATTTATTGCTATAAATTTTCCTCTAGACACTGCTTTAAATGTGTGCCAGATATTCTGGTACATTTTGTCTTCATTCTTGTTGGTTTCAAATAACATCTTTATTTCTGCCTTCATTTTATGGTTTATCCAGTAGACATTCAGGAGCCAGTAGTTCAACTCCCATGAAGTTGTGCAGTTCTGAGTTAGTTTCTTACTCCTGAGTTGATTGCACTGTGGTCTGAGAGACTATTTGTTATGATTTCCATTCTTTTGCATTTGCTGAGGAGTGATTTACTTCCAATTATGTTGTCAGTTTTAAATTAGGTGTCATGTGGTGCTGAGAAGAATGTATATTCTGTGGATTTGGGGTGGAGAGTTCTGTAGATGTCTGTTAGGTCTGCTTGGTCCAGATCTGAGTCCAAGTCCTGGATATCCTTGTTAGTTTTCTGTCTTGTTGACCTGTCTAATATGGACTGTGGAGTGTTAAAGTCTCCCATTATCATTGTGTGGGAGTCTAATTCTCTTTGTAGGTCATTAAGAACTTGCTTTAAGTATCTGGATGCTCCTGTATTGGGTGTGTATGTATTTAGGATAGTTAGCTCTTCTTGTTGCGTTGATCCTTTTACCATTATGTAATGCCCTTCTTTGTCTCTTTTGATCTTTGTTGGTTTAATGTCTCTTTTATCAGAGACTAGGATTGCAACTCCTGCTTTTTTTTTGCTCTCCATTTGCTTGGTAAATCTCCCTCCATCCTTTTATTTTGAGCCTCTGTGTGTCTTTGCATGTGAGTTGGGTTTCCTGAATACAGCACACTGATGGGTCTTGACTTTTTATCCAATTTGCCAGTCTGTGTCTTTTGATTGGGGCATTTATCCCATTTACATTTAAGGTTAATATTGTTATGTGTGAATTTGATCCTACCATTTTGATGCTAGCTGGTTGTTTTGTCCATTAGTTGATGCAGTTTCTTCATTATGTCGATGGTCTTTACTATTTGGTGTGCTTTTGCAGTGGCTGGTACTACCTGTTCCTTTCCATGTTTAGTGCTTCTTTCAGGAGCTCTTGTAAGACAGGCCTGGTGGTGACAAAATCTCTCAGCAATTGCTTGTTCATAAAGGATTTTATTTCTCTTTTGTTTATGAAGCTTAGTTTGGCTGGATATGAAATTCTAAGTTGAAAGTTCTTTTCTTTAAGGATGTTGAATATTGGCCCCCACTCTCTTCTGGCTTGTAGGGTTTCTGCCGAGAGATCTGCTGTGAGTCTGATGGGCTTCCCTTTGTGGGTAACCTGACCTTTCTCTCTGGATGCCCTTAGCACTTTTTCCTTCATTTCAACCCTGGTGAATCTGAAGATTATGTGTCTTTGGATTGTTCTTCTTGAGGAATATCTTTGTGGTGTTCTCTGTCTTTCCTGGACTTGAATATTGGCCTGCCTTGCTAGGTTGGGGAAGTTCTCCTGGATAATATCCTGAAGAGTGTTTTCCAGTTCAGATTCATTCTCTCTGTCACATTCAGGTACACCACAACTATCAAACGTAGATTAGGTCTTTTCACATAATCCCATATTTCTTGGAGGCTTTATTTCTTTTCACTCTTTTTTCTCTAATCTTGCCTTCTCATTTTATTTCATTGAGTTGATCTTCAGTCTCTGATATCCTTTCTTCTGCTTGGTCAATTTGGCTATTGAAACTTGTGTATGCTTTGCGAAGTTCTTGTGTTGTGTTTTGAGCTCCATTAAGTCATTTATATTCTTCTCTAAGCTGTTTATTCTCATTAGCATTTTGTCAAACTTTTTTTTCAAGGTTCTTAGTTTCTCTGCATTGGGTTAGAACATGCTCTTTTAGTTCAGAGAAATTTGTTATTACCCACCTTCTGAAGCCTATTTCTGTCAATTCATCAGGCTCATTCTCCATCCAGCCTTGTTCTGTTGCTGGTGATAAGTTGTGATCCCTTGGAGGAAGAGAGATGTTCTGGTTTTTGGTGTTTTCATCCGTTTTGCACTCGTTTCTTCCCATCTTAGTTGCTTTATCTACCTGTGGTCTTTGTAGTTGGCGACTTTTGGATGGGGTCTCTGAGTGGGTGTCCTTTTTGTTGATGTTGAAGCTATTTTGTTCTGTTTTTAAATTTTTCTTCTAATAGTCAGTTCTCTCTGCTGCAGGACTGCTGAAGGTCCACTCCAGACTCTGCTTGCCTGGGGAAAAGTCTCTTTGCTGAAGGGGCTGCAGAACAGTAAGGGTTGCTGCCAGTTTCTTCTTCTGTTATCTTTGTCCCAGAAGGGTTGCCACCAGATGTCAGCCAGTGCTCTCCTTTATGAGGTGTCTCTTTGGATATATGGGGGTCAGGGAGCTGCTTGAGGAGACAGTCTGTCCCTTATGGGACCTCAAGTGCTGTACTGGGAGCTCTGTTGTTCTGTTCAGAGCTGCTGGGAAGGTACGTTTAAGGGTGCTGCAGTGTGGCTCATACCCATCTCTTTGCCTAGGTGCTCTGTCCTCAGAAGGTGGGGCTTTATTTTTAAGTTCCTGAAGTGCTTCTGTCCTTTCTCAGAGAGGTTCTTCCCAGCAAGGAGGTAGTCTAGTCGCAGTCTGCCAGCAGAGGTGTTGCTGAGCTGCTGTAGGCTCTCCCCGACTGTTGTGTAAATTTCCTTGTGGTTTTGTTTACAGAGGTACAGTTAGAACTTCCTCAGTAATGGTGGTCCGCCTCAGTAATGGCAGACTGTTTTGGTAATGGCGGACTTCCTTGGTAATGATGGACTGCCTCAGTAATGGCAGACTGCCTTTGTGGTGGTGGACTGTCTCGGTAATGGCAGTCATCCTTCCCCCCACCAAGCTGGACCATTGCTGCACTTGCTGCAAAACTCTCAATCCAGAGCGTTTCAGATTTCTGGTCTTTGTGGTGGTGACACCTGCTGAGCCAGATCACCTGGCTCCCTGTTTCAGCCCCCTCCTTATCAGTTGAATGGGCAGCTCTGTCTCCCAGGCATTCCAGGTGCCCGTTGAAATGGCCACCCAGATTTGTGTGAGTTTTTGTGCGGAGACCACGGTGCTGGCTGAAACAGCTGTGCCGGAAACTTGTGGCACTTTTTAGCTGGGGAATCTCCCAGTCTGTGGGCAGTAAAAACTTGTTTGGAAATATGGTGATCACTCACACTCTGTGTTGTTCTTACTTGGAACTGCACTCCAGAGCTGTTCCTATTTGGCCATCTGCTTAACTATTTTCTGATGTTCACAAAGGTAGTTTGGTTCACATATTGTTAAGTCAGTGTCTTAATGGGGAAACTAGGGCATGGGGTTTCTATTCTGCCATCTTATTGACATCAGTGGAGCATGTACTTTTAAAAAATAATTTCAACTTTTATCTTAGATTTAGGAAGTACATGTCCATGTTTGTTATTTGAGTATATTGTGCAATGCTGAGGTTTGGGGTACAATTGATTCTGTCACCCAGGTACTTAGCATAGTACCCAATAGTTGGTTTTTCAACCATTGCCCCACTTCATTCCTCCTCCCTTCCTTCTCTACTAGTCCCTAGTATCTATTTTTGCTACATTTATATCCATAAGTACTCAATATTTATCTCCCACTTCTTATAAGTGAGAACATATGGTATTTGGTTTTCTGTTTCTGCGTTAATTCACTTAGGATAATGGCCTCCAGTTGAATCCATGTTGCTGCAAAGAACACAGTTTAAATCATTGTAATGACTATGGAGTATTCGATTTTGTATATATATTATGTTTTCTTTATCCAATTTGCCATTGATGAGCACCTAGGTTGATTCCATGTTTTTACTATTGCAAATGCTATTGCAGTGAACATATGAGCACATACTTTTTTTGGTCAAATTATTTATTTTCTGCTAAATATATACCCAGTAATGGGATTTCTGGGTTGAATAGCACTTCTGTTTTATGTTTTTTGAGAGATCTCCAAATTGCTTTCCATGGAGGCTGAACTAATTTACATTTCCACCAGCAGTGTATATAAGTGTTCTGTTTTCTCACTAGCCTCTCAAGCATCTGTTGTTTTTGACTTTAAAGGAATAGCCATTCTGACTGCTGTGAGATCATATCACAGTGCTTTTGTTTGCATTTCTCTGATGACTAGAGATGTGCATTTTTTCATGTGTTTGTTGCCTGCTTATATACCTTCTTTTGAGAAGTGTCTGCTTATATCTTTTGCCCATTTTTTTCATTTATTCATTTTTATTTATTTATTTTTTATTTTTTTTCCTTCTTTCTTTTTTTTATTTCTTTTTAATTGCATTTTAGGTTTTGGGGTACATGTGAAGAACATGCAAGATTGTTGCATAGGTACACACGTGGCAGTGTGATTTGCTGCCTTCCTCCCCTTCACCTATATCTGGTATTTCTCCCCATGCTATCTCTCCCCAACTCCCCACCCCTCACTGTCCCTCCCCTATTTTCCCCCCATAGAACCCAGTGTGTAGTGCTCCCCTCCCTGTGTCCATGTGTTCTCGTTGTTCAACACCCGCCTATGAGTGAGAACATGCGGTGTTTGATTTTCTGCTCTTCTGTCAGTTTGCTGAGAGTGATGGTTTCCAGGTTCATCCATGTCCCTAGAAAGGACACAAACTCATCGTTTTTGATGGCTGCATAATATTCCATGGTGTATATGTGCCACATTTTCCCTGTCCAGTCTTATCATTGATGATCTTTTGCCCATTTTTAAATGGGGTTGTTTCTTGTTTGTTCAGTTGTTTAAGCTCCTTATAGATTCTGGATATTAGACCTTTGTTGGATGTGTAGTTTGTGAATATTTTCTCCTATTCTGTAGGTGGTCTGTTTGCTCCATTGATAGTTTCTTTTGCTAAGATGCACTTTAGTTTAATTAGGTCCCACTTGAGAATTTTTGTTTTTGTTGCAATTGCTTTCAATGACTTAGTCTTAAATTATTTCCTAAGGCTGATATCCAGAATGGTGGTTCCTCGGGTTTCTTTCAGGATTCTTATATTTGAGGTCATATATTTAAACTTTTAATTCATTTTGGGTTAATTTTTGTCTATGGTGAAAACTAGGGATTCAGTTACATTCTTCTGCATGTGATTACCCAGCTATCCAGCTCCATTTATTGAATAGGGAGTCCTTCCTGTGTTGTTTGCTATTGTCAACTTTGTCAAAGATCAGATGGCTACAGGTGTTTGGCTTGATTTCTAGGATCTCAATTTTGTTCCATTGGTCTATGTGTCTATATTAGCACAACTACTCTAATATTTTGGTTACTACAGCCTTATAGTATAGTTTGAAGCTGGGTAATGTGATGTATTACCAAAATGTATTACCATATAACAAAATGGCTTTGTTCTTTTGAGCAGATACTTTTAAAAATAGAAACTAATAACAGAAAAACTTTCCAATGTAGTATGTAACATCTTTGGCTGAGAAGCACTTCTCCCCACCCTGGCATATTAGGTTTGTCAAAAAGTCTCAGGGAAATGCACAACAAATGCTTCTTAAGCCTTCAAGTTCACTTAAAATTAATTTTCATTGGCCTCAATAAAATTACCTATAGGAAAACAACCTGGACATATCTAAAGATATTTTAGAAGCCTAAGTGGAAAGACGGGAAGAATTATTTTTTATGAAATAAATAAATCGACTGTAGTTAAAACCTAGTAAGCTCTCTATTATGTTTAACTTTTTCAAATAATTTGCTACTTTCTAGGGAAGAAGTAGTCAGGGGAGTAGAGAAACAAATTTGTATTTTAAGAACCCAGGTGCAATTTCACTGAAAAACAATAGGAAATTAATATGGAACACATCTTAGTAGTCAACATGCTCCAGAAAAACTCTCTCTCTCTCTCTCTTTCTATATATATGTCTGTGTGTGTGTGTGTGTGTCTACACACACACACACACACACACACACACATCTATATGAATAAATTTATATGAAAAAAATTGGCTCACATGATTATGGAGTCTAAGAAGTCCCACAGTCTGCCATCGGGAAATAGGAGACCTTGAAAAGCCAGTGTTGTAGGTCCAGTTTGAGTTCAAAGGCCTGAGATTCAGGGGAACCGATGGTGTAAATTGGTTTACTGCCCTAGTCCAGGGCAGTAAAAGACCGATGTCTTGGGTCAAGCAGGCAGGCAGGAAGGAATAAAAAAGTGGATGAATTCCTCCTTCCTCTGCCTTTTGTTCTATTCAGGCCCTCAACAGATTGGTTGATGAATACCCACACTGGGGAGGACAATCTACTGCTGAGTTTACCAATTCAAATGCTAATCTCACCTGAAAACACCCTTACTCTCATCTGCTCACCCCTTGGTCAACCAGGTCACCCCTTGGTCAACCAGTCAGGTTGACACATAGAATTAATCATTACACCATCCGAACATATAAAATTGAAAAAAAAGATTGAAAACACAAAAAATAAATTTATGTAATTTTAAAGACAATTCTGTTTCTTGGTAAAGAAAAGAATGAAATTCTGAGATGGGAGCTCATGTATTAGGACTGTCTCTTCCCTGTAATGATGTTAGCATTTTAGGCCTGTACTCTTGGTCAGTAGGCCATCATGTGACTACTCCTTGCACCTTGTGTTTTCATCTAAAGAGTAGCTCTGAAGGCTATAAGGAATCTTTACTCTGTTCAATCTGGAAATACCAAAGTCTTTGACTCCTTTTTTTCCTTCATGCAGAATTTCATTGTCCAACAGCTGAATGAGTCACTTTCTTATTTTCTGGGGCTTTCAGACCCACGAGGTAATAATAATTGGCAATGGATTGATAAGACACCTTTTGAGAAAAATGTCAGGTGAGTGCACAACTGGAGCCTTGTTTACATAGAAAATCTGGGGAAGTTTTGTTAGGAGTGACTAATAATGTTAATACTGATAATTATGATGGTAACAGGATCTAACAATTAAGCATTACTAAGGATATGCATTATCTCACTTAAACTTCATGAAAACTTCTCTTTTTCTGAACTAGTTTTACAGATGAAAAACTAAATAACTTGCCCCAAATCAATAAACTATTAAGATGAAAAACTGGATTTCAACCTCATGTCTATCTGACTCCAGAGATGGTGCTCTAAACTATTACATTTTGCTGACTTTAAATACAAGTAGACACTTAAGCTGATCTCTAAATAATAAAATGTAAAATATCTCATCAGAACTATGTACAATTTTACATAATAATACTATTTACTTGTGGCTTTAACAAAGAGTTCAATTATACATTATCTTATTTGATTCTTCCAATATCTTGTGAATTACTTAGAGATCTTATTATAATTCCCATTTTTAAAGATGAGGAATCTAATATCTGGGGATATTGAATTACTTGCCCAAGATCAAAATGAGTGAGTTTCAAAACCAGGTCTTGTAATTCCAAAAGGATGTTCAATCTCCCAGTCTTTACCCAGAATGTATTCCTTGAAGGCAGGGTAACTTTTACATTCAGACTCAGGCATCCAAACATTCACTTAAGGCAGATCCATGAGAATAAAGACACTTAGGAAGGTGATTAGAATACACAGATGTAAGGAGATAGTCTCTTTATTACATGTCAGTAAGAAGGAAATTATTTAATAACCCCAGTCAGGATAAAGGGTCTGTAAAAAGGAAAAAGATTGCTGCAGAAAGACCTAAGAATAAACCATCTCATAAAATTTTTGCCAGGAGAATGTTAAAGAAGCAAGTTTAAAAGTATGTATCTATACTTGAAGATTTGAGGAGGGCAGTATGAAAAGAAGGAACAATCATTGGAATGTTCTCTCTTCCTAAATCCCACTCTGCTCACCCCAAACTTACATACTTTCTAATCATTCATCATGCATTCATTGAAGATGTGTATCTACCTTTTTGTTTTCCTTTAGATTTTGGCACGCAAATGAACCCAATCATTCTGAAGAGCAATGTGGTTCAATAGTCTTCTGGAAACCTAAAGGATGGGGATGGAATGATGTTCTCTGTGAAAGTAGAAGAAATTCGATATGTGAGATGAATAAGATTTATCTATGAGTGGAACTTCTTTCACTGACATTTTAAAAACTGAAATCTATCATGAAATGAAAATTTCTTCTTGTAATTTACACATAATCCTTATGTTATAGAGATTCATAGAAATGGAAAGATACCTGTCTCCCTGTGATCAATCTTCTTCTAGTTTCTCTTTTCCACTAATGGAAGAATGAGCTCTTCCTCTCTTTCTTCCATTCTTTCACTTGTTATTCATTTTGTTCTTTCTTCATACTTCATTACACAAACATTTATTGTTTCAGAGGCTGTACTATTTTGTTTGTTAGAAGATCTATAAGGCAGTATCTTTTGAAAATGTTGACCTTTCTTCCTCAAAATACCATAAAGAAATCTTTTTGGTTGAGAACTGCAATCATCTGAAAGGCTGACAAGAGTTGAAATATCTTTTTCTAGATGCCTCACTTGCATGGCTGGCAACTTGGTGTTGGCCATTGCTAGGAGGCCTCAGTACCTCACTCTCTGGAGGGCTAACTGAATCTCCTTACAATATAGTGGCCAGCTGCCGTTGGAACAAGTGATCCAAAAAAACAAGTGAAGGTAATGTCTTTAATGAATTAGACTCAGCAGTTATGGACCATAACTTCTGCTGTACCCCACTGGTCGCATGAAACAGATCTGATATAATAAAGAACGGGACTACCCAAAGGCATGAATACTAGAATGTGAGAATCACCGAGGGCCATCTTGTAGGCTGACTATCACAGCAAAATTTCTTTAAAAAGATACCAAAAAAAAAAGAGGGAGTAAAAATTAAATTAATTAAAAAATCTCCTACACTAAAATTATGGGCTTCATCAAAACATTATTAAGAAAATTAAAATAAAAATGTCTGGAGGAAGATATTTTAAACACTTATAACTGACACAATATTAATGCCAAACATATATAAACATCTATTACAAATCAGTTAGAAGAACACAAAACATGAGCAAAATATTTGAACAAACACTTTATAGATGGAGAAATATAGACAATAAACATGTTTTTATAGAGATGCTCAGCTTCATTCATAATGTAATAACTGCAAGTCAAGAGACAATAACACATCATTTTATGTCAATTTTAATGGTAAAATTAAAAAATATAATTCCAAAAGTTGGAGGAAATATAAATCGATAAGACTACTTATACATTACTGATTTGTGTTTAACTTTGTACAACTGCTTTGGAAAGTACATAAATATACATTTTCCTTACATAAATACCATCCAAAAAGATGCTGTATTGAGAGAGATTCAAGATCAATGACATATGGGTAGTGAAATGGAGAAGTGTTCTAAGAATCTAGGCTTTTTATTGGGCAGTAAAGTTAACATAAATATCCAACAACAAAAAATAAAATGAAACAAGAGTGGAAAGAGGATAGCATAGGATGAATCTAAAATTATGATCATGCCGGGCATGGTGGCTCATGCCTGTAATCCCAGCACTTTGGGAGGTTAAGTGGGGTGGATCACCTGAGGTCAGGAGTTTGAGACCAACCTGGCCAATATGGCAAACCCCCATCTCTACCAAAAATACAAAAAATAACCAGGCATGGTGCATGCACCTGTAATCCCAACTACTTGGGAAGCTGAGGCAGGAGAATTACCTGAATCCAGGAGGTGAAGGTTGCAGTGAGTTGAGATCGTGCCATTGCACTCCAGCCTGGGAGACAAGAGGAAAACTTTGTCTCAAAAATAAATAAATAAAATAATGGTTAGTATGCTGTTGTGCAAAGTGCAAATATGAAAAATAATCCATTGGGGGCTAGATTAATTCAAGTTTGAGGTTCTTGACTGATAGCTTTGAGTTCAAGATTACAATGAAATTGTTGTGTTCCTGGGATCCAGTGGGTGTTGTCTTTGTCTTCATGCCACCATTACCATAGTGAAGCTGGTGTCTAGACACTAGATACTCCATCTAATGGTAACAAGTACATCTGGAATGTCGCCATTTATGATCTTGATCATCAGGCAGAAACACGAGCAAGAAATTAGCTCTTGCTTTGTTTTTACTTCCCACATCTCATGCTATTGAATTTAATTGGTTCAAAATTTGCATCAATAACATAATTGAAAAAGAGTCTTAAAAATGTTGTTCATGGCCTTCCCGACTTTGAAGCACTGGCAGGCACAATGAAGGAGGTGGGAATGGATGTGAGTGCTGATTGACTAGATCCAGTATGGTTGTGCCATGGCATTCTTTAAATACATAGTTATATTTGACCTAAACATCACTATTCTTAAGTGAGATGGTGCATACTTTTCCTTTTGGTGCTATCCTAGTTTGGAATCAATTTATGCTAGCTTCATAAAAAATGAGTCAGCATGTTTTTCATTTTTCATTCTCTGAACAATTTGGTTAAATTTGCCTGTAATGTAAGTGTATATTTCTTAGAACTAGTTAAATTTATCTGTAAATTTCTCTGGACTTGCTCTCTATTTAAGACTACTTTTTGGACCATATTTTTCTTTTCTTCTGTGATTTTGAGACTTAGGATTTCTAACCCTTCTTAATTTAGAATTTTTTTTTTTAGAAAATTATCTATTTCATATTAAATTTAATTTGTTGATTTAATCTGTGAATAGTGTATGTATATAATTCTAATCTACGCTTGCATCTAAAAAATGTGTATCATTTTTAGTTTTAATTAATTTTGCATGTATCTTTCTTCTTTTAACTTGATCGAGCTTGTCAAAGTTATATTAAATGTCCTTTAAAAAAGAGAGTCAGCTTTCCTGATGGTATGTACTTTTATTCTATTTAATTAATGGCTGTTTTTGTTATTAATTGATCCTTCACTCTTTGAATTTATTTTAATCTTATCTAGCTTCTTAAAATAAATTAATATAAAGGAATTCATTGATCTTCAGTCTTTTCTTTTTCAAATAAAACATTAAAGGCTATATTTTTACTTTGGGTATGATTTTAACCCAACAGAAGTTTTAAATTTTAATAATCTCATTATTTCTCATTTTTACATAGTAATAATTGTGGGAAGGACTTTTTCTTGGTCTAGGAGTTATTTAGTATAGTGTTATAAAATTTTTATGAGACTAGATAAGTTTCGGCTTCTATTTTGAAAATTTCTTATTACATTTTGTTTAAAGAATGCAGCATATGCATTCTATAATACTTTTAAGAGTTTATTATTTTTTCTTTATGACCTTGAATTAATTCAGTCAAGAAAAGCTAAATTGTGTTAGAAAATTGGTGAGGATAATGGGTTAGGCTTATTTAGGACTGCTTTCATTCTGGTTTATTACATAGCAAGAAAACAAAACATACAATGAGGAAACCTCCTCCTCAGTGGAGAGTATTCACATGGATTAACAAGTATCCTCACACTCTGAGTCTGTTCTGAGAGGCATAACTTCATTCCTCCTTCTCAAACATGCTTGATATTAATTCAGCAACATTGTTCTTTCCAAGTCCCTGAACACCCAGCCAAGCCATCAGGCACTGACTGCGAATTGACACAGATCTTTTTTTTTTCCCCCATTTATTTATTTTATTGCATTTTAGGTTTTGGGGTACATGTGAAGAACATGCAAGATTGTTGCATAGGAACACACGTGGCAGTGTGATTTGCTGCCTTCCTCCCCATCACCTACATCTGGCATCTCTCCCCTTGCTACCTCTCCCCAGCTCCCCACCCCCCACCGTCCTTCCCCTATTTCCCCCCAACTGACCCCAGTGTGTAATGCTCCCCTCCCTGTGTCCATGTGTTCTAATTGTTCAACACCCGCCTATGGGTGAGAACATGCAGTGTTTGATCTTCTGCTCTTCTGTCAGTTTGCTGAGAATGATGGTTTCCAGGTTCATCCATGTCCCTACAAAGGACACAAACTCATCATTTTTGATGGCTGCATAATATTCTACGGTGTATATGTGCCACATTTTCCCTGTCCAGTCTATCATCGATGGGCATTTGGGTTGGTTCCAGGTCTTTGCTATTGTAAACAGTGCTGCAATGAACATTCATGTGCACGTTGACACAGATCTTTATCTCAAGCCATCTTCCTTCTAGGCAAAGTTAACCATCAGATGCACAGTTTGAAGTTACTTTCAGTGAGAAGGTTTCCATTTTTCACAGGTTTCCTGAGCTAGTTCTGAGTAGAGCTATAACTTTCAACTGTCTTCCTCTAGTGAGTGCCAAATAATGAGGACAACCATGTGAAAACAAAACTTTTTTCCTTCTGAGATAAGTAGTTATAGAAAACTCCCTAGGAGGTCATAGGTGAGGATTTAGGGAAAAGTAACATTATGGCAGAAATAAGCACACAGATTGTGAATCAATATGTTTTGAAGCCAATTTATATCCAGTCATATTTAAAATGCTCCAAAATTTCCCATGATACATCAGCTAACGCAGTTTATGAAGGTCTTCCATGGTAATATGGTTTGTCTCTGTGTCCCCGTCCAAATCTTATCTTGAACTGTAATTCCCATGTGTCAGAGGAGGGGCCTCATGGGAAACGATTGAATCATGGGGAAAGACTTCCCTTTTTATGATAGAGTTCTCACAAGATCTGGTTGTTTGATAAGCGTGTAGCTCTTCTTCCTTATCTTGCTCTCTCCTGCCAACATGGTAAGATGTACTTGTTCTCCCTTTGCCTTCTGCCATGACTGTAAGCTTCCCAATGCCTCCCAGTCATGCTTCCTTCAGTCTGCAGAACTGTGAGTCAAACATCTTTTCTTCAATTACCCATTCTCAGGTAGTTCTTTATAGCAAGTGTGAAAATGGATGAATACAGAAAATTGGCACCATGAGAGTGGAACACTGCTATAAAGATACCCCACATGAAACTCCACATGAAAATGTGGAAGTGACTTTGGAACTGGGTAACCGGCGGAGGTTGGAACAGTTTGGAGGGCTTGGAAGAGGACAGGAAGATGTGGGAAAGCTTGGAACTTCCAAGAGACTTGTCAAATGGTTTTGACCAAAGTGCTGCTGATGATATGGACAATAAAGTCCAGGCTGAGGTGCTCACAGATGGCAATGAGAAACTTGTTGGGTAGTGGAGTAAATGTCACTCTTGCTATGCTTTAGCAAAGAGACTGGTGGCATTTTGCCTTAGAGATCTGTGGAACTTTGAACTTGAGAGAGATGATTTAGGATATCTGGCAGAAGAAATTTCTAAACAGCAAAGCATTTAAGATGTGACCTGGCTCTTTCTAAAACTGTATGCTCATATGCGTGAACAAAGAGATGATCTGAAAGTGTAACTTATATTTAAAAGGCAAGCAGAGCACAAAAGCATGGAAACTTTGCAGCCCAGCCATGCAGTAGAAAAGAAAAACCCACTTTTTGGAAGAAAGTCAAGCCTGCTGCAGATATTTCTGTAAGTAAAGAGGAACTGGAGTCAAATGTTAATGGGAAAAATGTCTTCAGGTCATTTCGGAGATTTTCTTGGTAGTGCCTCCCATCACAGGCTTGGAGTACTAGGAAGGATAAGTGGTTTCATGGGCTGGGCCCAGGGCCCTGCTGCTCTGTGCAGCCTCAGGATGAGCCCCCTTGCATTCCAGCTGATCCACCTCCAGCCATGGCTAACAGGGTCAATGTTTAGTTCAGGCCATTGCTTCAGAGGGTGCAAGTCCCAAGCCTTGGTGACTTCCACGTGTTGTTGGACCTGTGGGTGCACAGAAGACAAGAGTTGAACTTTGGGAGTCTCTGTCTAGATTTCAGAGGATGTAGGGAAACACCTGGATGTCCAGGCAGAAGTCTGCTGCAGGGGCGGAGCCCTTATGAAGACAATCTCTGCTAGGGCAATGCAGAGAGGGAATGTGGGGTTGGAGACCCTACATGGAGTCCCCCGCTGGGGCACTGCCTAATGGAACTGTGGGAAGAGGGCCGTCATCTTCCAGACCGCAGAATTGTATCCACTGACGGTTTGCACTGTGCACCTGGAAAAGATGTAAGGACTCAATGCTAGTCCATGAAAGCAACTGCAGGTGCTGTACCCTGCAAAGCCATAGGGGTTGAATTACCCAAGGCCTGGGGATCCCATTTCTTGCATCAGCGTACCTTGTATGTGAGACAAGGAATCAAAGGAGATTATTCTGGAGCTTTAAGATTTAATGAGGCTGGGTGTGGTAACTCATGCCTGTAATTCCACAAACTTGGGAGGCCAACGCAGGCAAATCATCTCAGCTCGGGAGTTTGAGACCTGCCTAAGCAGCATGGCAAAACCCCTTCTCTATGAAAAATACAAAATTAGCCATGTGCAGTAGCATGTGCCTATAGTCACAACTACTTGGGAGGCTGAGGCAGGAGAATTGCTTGAGCCTGAAAGGTGGAGGTTGCACAGAGCTAAGATCATGCCATTGCACTCCAGCTGGGTGACAGAGATAGACCTCATCTCAAAAAAAATTTTTAATAACTGCCCTGCTGGCTTTTGGACTTGCATAGTGCTTGTAGCCTCTTTGTTTTGGCCAATTTCTCCCTTTTGGGAGTGGGACCATTTACCCAATGTCTGTATCCCCATTTTATCTTGAAAGTAACTAACTTGTTTTTCACTTTATAGGCTCATAGGTAGAAGGATCTTGCCTTGTCTCAGATGAAACTTGGCCCTTGGTCTTTTGAGTTAATGCTGGGATGAGTTAAGACTTTGAAGAACTGTTGAGAAAGCATGATTAGTTTTGAAATGTGAAAAAAAAAAAAACCATGAGGGCCTGGCTGGCAAGGCAGCCAAATAGGAACAGCTCCTGTCTGCAGCTCCCAGTGAGATCAATGCAGAAGGCTGGTGATTTATACATTTCCAAATGAGGTACCTGGATCATCTCATTGGAACTGGTTAGACAGTGGGTGCAGCCCATGGAGAGGGTGAACCGAAGCAGGGTGGGGTGCTGCATCACCTGGGAAGTACAAGGGGTCAGGGAACTCCCTCCCCTAGTCAATAGAAGTGATCTTACTCCAAGTCAAACAAGTATTGTTTGATTAGTCACAGTTGGCATCAGTTCAATGGGATCCACTGAATCAGGGCTATCAGGCCTACCCATTGATATATTATCATCTTCATCCATATCATCATGGGAAGGCTGCTCTGGCAACATCACCCTTGCCTCAGAGAGGGCAGAGGGATCATCAAAGATCCTGCCATCATTATTACTAGTAAGTTTGTCATCTAATATTCCACCATAATTTCCTTCTCCAAAATTATTCTCCTTACATTGGTCTTCATATTCTAAAAGGTTAATTTTCTCATTTAGATTGCTGGTGCACCGATCAGACTCTAATAGGAAGTTAGAAGCAGTATTGCTTACTACCATGTCCTCATTGTCATAAGCACAGTCTTCTCTCACTATCTCATAATCATCCATTCCAAAATTGCAAAAATTATCTTCTTGTAAGATACTGATGTTCCCAATTTCTTCTCTCATGGTTATCTCTTCTACCGTACTTTGATTCAAGCTGAACTGCTGGGCTACTTTGATGTCATCTAAGTTAGCTTACAATTCCGTTACTTGAAGACTAAAGTAATGGCATTATAAGCTGCTTCCTGATTTTCCTCAAGTACGTCAGCAACACCTGGCCAAAAAGCCGTCTTTATGTTAATGAAAGCTTCATTACAATCTGCAAAAATGTATTTGTCTCTCCTTTGATAGATTCAAACAGCTCCCAGTCAGAGATGTCCTGGTATCCCTAATGCCATTTCCACCTTTGGTGAGGTGATACTCTCCATGCTGCTCTCTGAATTGCACTCAAATACATGAGCTTTGGTTAGCTTTTTATCCCAATGGGCCACTAGCCAAATTTTGGTCAGAGACCCTATTTTACTGAGGAGAAAACGTGCATAGAACATTGTTCTGGTTGGCTATGAAAATAGAAGGAAACCTTGCTCTCTGCTGGGAGTTTGGTGGGCTGGGTGGCCTGGGGACAGAAAAGGGGTTGGGGGTGGGGTGGAAAAGGGGGAACCCTTGTGACGTGTAGCTTCAGAGCAGCTCCTGCTGCCTACCGCAGCCACAGCCTCCTTTCCAATTCACTGAAACAAACAAGATGGCTTGCTCCAACATGTTTTATGTTCCTTTTTTTCTTCCTGCTGCCTTGCCTTCCATTTGATTGATTATTTAAAAATTATGATTTTCCTTATTTGTCATTTTGGCAGTCATATGCTTTTTGACTACTTATAGTAATTATTCTAGAAATTACAACATGCAACAATGACCTATCAAACCACATTTGGTTCATCCATTCCATCCATTGATGAACACTTGAGTTGCTTTCTCTTTATGGCTCTTGTGAATAATGCTGCTATGAATGTGGGAGCAGAAATATCACTTTGAGAGCCTACTTTCAATTATTTTGGGTATATATTAGAAGTGCAATTGCTGGATCATACAGTAGTTTTATTTTTAAATTTTTGAGAAACTACCATACTGTTTTCCATAGTGGTTGCACCATTTTACATTCTGACCAACAATATACAAAGGTTCCATTTTTTCCATATCTTTGTCAACACTGAATCTGTGAACATATTACCTTATGTTGTGAAAGGGACTTTGCAGGTATGATTAAGTTAAGAATTTTGAATTGAAGAGATTATCCTGAATTATCTGGGTGAGCCCAATATTATCATATGGGTCTTTGAAAGAGGAAGACGGAGAATCAGAGTCAGGGAAGGAGATACGATGACAATTGCAGACATCAGAGTTAGTGTGAGATATTTAAAGATGCTTTACTGCTGACTTTGAAGATGGAGGAAGGGACCATGAGCCAATGAATGCAGGAAGCCTCTAAAAGATGGAGAAGGCAAAAATGGATTTTCCTCTAGAGCTCCAGAAGGAACATAGCCTTGACAACCTATTCTAGGCTTCTCACCTTCAGAGCTAGAAGACAACACATTTGTGTGGCACAGTATGTGAGAGCAGCATTAGAAAACTAATAAAATTTCTTTCAATTTTGACTTTATTATTGTCAAGAGCTCAGTTGTGCTGGCAAGAGTTGAGTTGTTGGGAATTGAAATAGCCAACTAAAGCAACAAATTGCAATGAAACTAACAGTGAAGCCTTTGATGGCTTACTGTGATACTATAAGCAAGAGACTAAACCAGAGAAAGTGCTGGCCCCCCTTTGTTTTATTTTCCTCCATGGACCAGCACACAAGTTGAGGGTCACTTGGGTCATCCCAGATGTGGGTCATCCCAGTCATGGGTCATCTCACTGTTGAGGGAGGCTGGAACAAAAAGATCTTGCAGTTTTATGGATACTGGAGTGGGGGTTGAAAATTTAAAGGGGAAGGGCTAAGAGTGGAGAACTACTGGGGACTGAGTCGGAGTGGGGAAAAGCGTCTTTAGGGTATCCTCTCCATCAGCTAACAAGGAATCTTCTGCAGAGGCAACTGAAGAAGAACTTGGCCAATGTTCCCTGATAAAGAGACCTAGGAATTAAGGCATTGGGCTAGGAATGCAAATATGTATAAGAGCATGGCCTGAATGCTTGATTGCAACATCCCTTGCAAACTGCAGTGCATTGGCTGTGCAACAGGTTTGGTGTGGGGAGGGCAGCTTTCCACCATGAGGCCTGCCAGGTAACACTTTTGTAAATGCCTGTTGGTTGGGCCTAAAAAAATCACACATAGATTTTTTTTTTTTTTTTTTTTTTGGCCACTAGCTGGACTCCTCAAGTTATAGTGACTCTCTTGAGTAATGAGTTCTTAGCTACAGACAAAATACAATCACTGTTAAAGAATGTTTATACTGGGACAATAGTAAAAAGACCTTATCAGAGTTCAAAATGTACACATGTATTTGTGGGAAGTTTCACTTCCTTGCCATCAGGAAGTTGGTTCTGCAGCAAGCTGATTCTGTAATTTGCAACAACAGAAGTGTCAGAGCAGCAGCTTGCTAGACTTCCTGGCATTTTTTTTCCCCAAAGTATAGCCCTTTGGAAAATTATAGAAATTTTGGAGAAAGTAGAATTAGAAGAGGGTTCTGTGAAGAATCAGGGTATGTTTGGTGAAGAAAAAATGAAAAGGATTTATGTGTCTAAATCATATAACAAAAGTAGTTGAAAATCACGGGGCCTGAGGAAGTCATGTGGATAGAAACAACGCCTTTCAGTGATCGCTAGACTCATGAACAACGAACATACACACCTGAATCTTCTAGAATTTTGGATATCTTGGCACTCTCTCACTAGAGGAGATATGCTAAGTCTTCTGTGGGAGAGCAGTATCTTAACATTGCTAGTTCAGTTACAGTTCTTCCAGTCCAATGGTATGTGGATTTACAGTAAATATAAACTAATTTATAAAGAAAATAGATTCAATATTTTATATCTTTAAGTGTTTAGACAGAAATTTATACTTTATGCACACTTCAAATATCTAATTTATGATTGTAGAGGAGTTTCTAGGTGAAAATTTTCTAAGTTCCAACTAGCAATCTGTTATTCTTTCTTTTTTTGCACATAAAACTTAATAAGACTTTAATATCACCGAGTATGTACACATAGTTTACATTTTCCCAATTGTCATTATTTTTTCATGGTTTATTCAAATCAGAATTAAAATGCAGTCATGCAGTGCAATTGGTTGAAATTATCAAGTCTCTTTTAATCCCTCTAATTTTTCTTTCCAAGTTGTTTGTTAGAGACAGTGAAACATTTGTTTTACAGAGTTTCCCAGTTTTTAGGTTGTATTGATTTCATCGTGATAGAGCATTTGTTCATTAGAGGCTGGATAAATGCTTGATTAATTCCTTTTATTTACCAATATTCAGAGATATTTCCTTAGCATCCTACATAAGTCACCAGTAGAATTTTGCAAAATTCTATCATGGGTTCCCGGATGCAGGTATAGTTGATGAGTTTCAATCCATTTCAGTTATTTGCTTGTTGATGATCAAATTATACCATCTTTGGCCAGTAAAAGTCCTTTTAAGTTGATCCTTGAATCTTTTGCAAGTCAGTCCAGTTGTCTTGACAACTTTCTTTTCTTCATCTAGATTGCTATGAATTAATGTGCAGAATCTTCGTCCTAGTAGAGTTACTTGTGACTCATATGGCAGTTGGCAGGAGTCTTCTTTACTTCCTCACACATCAGCCTCTCCACAGCCTACTTAAATGTCATCATAACTTGTCATCTGCCTTCCCCTAGGGCGAGTGATCCAAGAGAGAGAAAGGCAGAAGCCACACTGTCTTTTCTGACTTTGTTTCTGAAGTTTCACATGGTCACTTTCTCTTTTTGTATCTTTGGCTTTTGTGAGTTACTATTGCAATACTGGGGTTCAGTGTGCCCTCAGCTCCCCTGAGAGAACGTTTCTCAAGGTTCTTGGTCTCCTGTCCTCTCAAGAATGAGAGAGGAGAACATGAACTCAAAAGTGTTTGTAGAAAGTGATTTATTTATTTATTTAGAGAGAAACCTGAGAAGGAGAGAAACAGCTAACTCTCACACAGAGTAAGAGAATCCAGAAAGATGGAATCCAGGAGAGGAAAGCAGCTTCCACACTGAGTGGAAGGGAAGAGAGAGAGATGGAGTTTAGGAGGGGAAGACAGGCTTCCACAAGAGAGTGTGGAAGGGGACCCCAGAGGGGAAATCCAGGAGAGAGAAAGATGGCTTCTATGAAGGGAGTGTTCATGGAAGGGGACCCAAACATGGAGTCCAGCAATCTGTTATTCTTAATTCAAACACTTGAGCAAGAAAATCTAATCTTCAGTCTACTAATATATACATATATATATATATATATATATACACACACACACACACATATACATATACATACACACACACACACACATACATATACATACACATATACATATACACACACACATACTGAGAAATCCAGAGTTGTTCTTCCAGAAAGAAAACTTAGTAATTTAATTTGTCAATTCATGGATTGTATTTTAAGACAAGCAGAGATATACATAAGAAACAAATTCACTTTTTTACTTTTGTTTTTTAAAAATCAGGATCTCACTCTGTTGCCCAGGCTGCAGTACAGTGGCACTATCATGGCTCACTGCAGCCTCGAACTCCTGGGCTTACGCTATCCTGCTACCTCAGCTAGGGTTACAGGTGCACGTCACAATGTTCAGCTAATTTTATGTTTCTATTTTTTGTAGAGATGGGGTCTCAGTTGTCTTGGCTAGAACTCACCCTTTTAAAAGAGGTCAAGCCACGAGGAACATTCATTATCTGAATAATGTATACTTTCTTTCTGTGTTTGTGTTATTTATTTATTTATTATATGTATATATTTTATTTATGTTTTTTCCCATTTATTTATTTTATTGCATTTTAGGTTTTGGGGTACATGTGAAGAACATGCAAGATTGTTGCATAGGTACACACGTGGCAGTGTGATTCGCTGCCTTCCTCCCCATCACCTACATCTGGCATCTCTCCCCTTGCTATCTCTCCCCAGCTGCCCACCCTACACCGTCCCTCCCCTGTTTCCCCCCAACTGACCCCAGTGTGTAGTGCCCCCCTCCCTGTGTCCATGTGTTCTCACTGTTCAACACCCACCTATGAGTGAGAACATGTGGTGTTTGATCTTCTGCTCTTGTGTCAGTTTGCTGAGAATGATGGTTTCCAGGTTCATCCATGTCCCTACAAAGGACCCAAACTCATCATTTTTGATGGCTGCATAATATTCCATGGTGTATATATGCCACATTTTCCCTGTCCAGTCTATCATCGATGGGCATTTGGGTTGGTTCCAGGTCTTTGCTATTGTAAACAGTGCTGCAATGAACATTCGTGTGCACGTGTCCTTATAGTAGAACGATTTATAATCCTTTGGATATATACCCAGTAATGGGATTGCTGGGTCAAATGGAATTTCTATTTCTAGGTCCTTGAGGAATCGCCACACTGTCTTCCACAATGGTTGAACTAATTTACGCTCCCACCAACAGTGTAAAAGTGTTCCTATTTCTCCACATCCTCTCCAGCATCTGTTGTCTCCAGATTGTTTAATGATCGCTATTCTAACTGGCATGAGATGATATCTCAATGTAGTTTTGATTTGCATTTCTCTGATGACCAGTGATGATGAGCATTTTTTCATATGTTTGTTGGCCTCATGTATGTCTTCTTTTGTAAAGTATCTGCTCATATCCTTTGCCTACTTTTGAATGGGCTTGTTAGTTTTTTTCTTGTAAATCTGTTTTAGTTCTTTGTAAATTCTGGATATCAGCCCTTTGTCAGATTAGTAAACTGCAAAAATTTTTTCCCATTCTGTTGGTTGCCGATTCACTCTAATGACTGTTTCTTTTGCTGTGCAGAAGCTGTGGAGTTTGATTAGGTCCCATTTGTCTATTTTGGCTTTTGTTGTCAATGCTTTTGGTGTTTTGGTCATGAAGTCCTTGCCTACACCTATGTCCTGAATGGTTTTGCCTAGATTTTCTTCTAGGGTTTTTTTTTTTTTCTGAGACGGAGTTTTGCTCTCCTTACCCAGGCTCGAGTGCAACGGCGCGATCTCGGCTCATCACAACCTCCACTTCCTGGGTTCAGGCAATTCTCCTGCCTCAGCCTCCTGAGTAGCTGGGATTACAGGCACGTGCCACCATGTCCAGCTGATTTTTTGTATTTTTAGTAGAGACGGGGTTTCACCATGTTGACCAGGATGGTCTCGATCTCTTGACCTCGTGATCCACCCGCCTCGGCCTCCCAAAGTGCTGGGATTACAGGCGTGAGCCACCGCGCCCGGCTCTTCTAGGGTTTTTATAGTGTTAGGTCTTATGTTTAAGTCTTTAATCCATCTGGAGTTAATTTTAGTGTAAGGTGTCAGGAAGGGGTCCAGTTTCTGCTTTCTGCACATGGCTAGCCAGTTTTCCCAACACCATTTATTAAACAGGGAATCCTTTCCCCATTGCTTGTTTTTGTCAGGTTTGTCAATGATCAGATGGTTGTAGATATGTTGCATTGCGTCCGAGACCTCTGTTCTGTTCCATTGGCCTATATCACTGTTTTGGTACCAGTACCATGCTGTTTTGATTACCATAGCCTTGTAGTATAGTTTGAAGTCCAGTAGTGTGATGCCTCCCGCTTTGTTCTTTTTGTTTAGAATTGACTTGGCTATGCAGGATCTCTTTTGGTTCCATATGAAGTTAAAGGTGGTTTTTTCCAGTTCTGTGAAGAAGGTCATTGGTAGCTTGATGGGGATAGCATTGAATCTGTAAATTACTTTGGGCAGTATGGCCATTTTCATGATATTGATTCTTCCTAACCATGAACATGGAATGTTTCTCCATCTGTTTGTGTCCTCTCTTATTTCGTTGAGCAGTGGCTTGTAGTTCTCCTTGAAGAGGTCCTTTACATTCCTTGTTAGTTGTATTCCTAGGTACTTTATTCTCTTTGTGGCAATTGTGAATGGAAGTTTGTTCTTGATTTGGCTCTCTTTAAGTCTGTTATTGGTGTATAGGAATGCATGTGATTTTTGCACATTGATTTTGTATCCTGAGACTTTGCTGAACTTGCTTATCAGTTTCAGGAGGTTTGGGGCTGAGACGATGGGGTCTTCTAGATATACAATCATGTCGTCTGCAAATAGAGACAATTTGACTTCCTCCTTTCCTATTTGAAT
>NW_022437149.1:550258-626355 GCF_009761245.1 Sapajus apella | reverse complement strand
GAATAGGAGTGGTGAGAGAGGGCATCCTTGTCTAGTGCCAGATTTCAAGGGGAATGCTTCCAGTTTTTGCCCATTCAGTATGATATTGGCTGTTGGTTTGTCGTAAATAGCTTTTATTATTTTGAGATACATTCTGTCAATACCTAGCTTATTGAGGGTTTTTAGCATAAAGGGCTGTTGAATTTTGTCAAAGGCCTTCTCTGCATCAGTTGAGATAATCATGTGATTTTTGTCTTTGGTTCTGTTTATATGGTGAATTACGTTTATAGGCCTGCGTATATTGAACCAGCCTTGCATTCCCGGGATGAAGCCTACTTAATCATGGTGGATAAGCTTTTTGATGTGCTGTTGCAATCGGCTTGTCAGTATTTTATTGAAGATTTTTGCATCTATGTTAATCATGGATATTGGCCTGAAGTTTTCTTTTCTTGTTGAGTCTCTGCTGGGTTTTCGAATCAGGATGATGTTGGTGTCATAAAATGATTTGGGAAGAATTCCCTCTTTTTGTATTGTTTGGAATAGTCTCAGAAGGAATGCTACCAGCTCCTCTTTGTATGTCTGGTAGAATTCGGCTGTGAACACGTCTGGATCTGAGCTTTTTTTGGGTGGTAAGCTCTTAATTGTTGCCTCAACTTCAGACCTTGTTATGCGTCTGTTCAGAGTTTCGGCTTCTTCCTGGTTTAGGCTTGGGAGGAGGCAAGTGTCCAGGAATTTATCCATTTCTTCCAGGTTTACTAGTTTATGTGCATACAGTTGTTTGTAATAATCTCTGATGATGGTTTGAATTTCTGTGGAATCTGTGGTGATATCCCCTTTATCCTTTTTTATTGCATCAATTTGGTTATTCTCTCTTTTCTTTTTTATTAATCTGGCTAGTGGTCTGTTTATTTTGCTGATCTTTTCAAAAAAACCAGCTCCTGGATTTATTGATTTTTTGAAGGGTTTTTTGTGTCTCTATCTCCTTCAGTTCTGCTCTGATCTTAGCTATTTCTTGTCTTCTGCTAGACTTTGAGTTTTTTTTATCTTGCTCCTCTAGCTCTTTCAGTTTTGATGACACGGTGTCAATTTTTAATCTCTCCTTGCTTCTCATGTGGGCACTTATTGCTATATATTTTCCTCTAGAGACTGCTTTAAATGTGTCCCAGAGATTCTGGTATGTTGTGTCTTCATTCTCGTTGGTTTCGAAGAACATCTTTATTTCTGCCTTCGTTTCATTGTTTATCCAGTCAACATTCAAGAGCAAGTTGTTCAGTTTCCATGAAGCTGTGCGGTTCTGGGTTAGTTTTTGAATTCTGAGTTGTAACTTGATTGCACTGTAGTCTGAGAGACTGTTTGTTATGATTTCTGTTCTTTTGCATTTGCTGAGGAGTGATTTACTCCCAATTATGTGGTCAGTTTTAGAGTAGATGTGATGTGGTGCTGAGAAGAATGTATGTTCTGTGGATTTGGGGTGGAGAGTTCTGTAAATGTCTATTAGGTCTGCTTGGTCCAGGTCTGAGTTCAAGTCCTGGATATCCTTGTTAATTTTCTGTCTGGTTGATCTGTCTAATATTGAAAATGGGGTGTTAAAGTCTCCCACTATAATTGTGTGGGAGTCTAAGTCTCTTTGTAAGTCATTGAGAACTTGCCTTATGTATCTGGGTGCTCCTGTATTGGGTGCATATATATTTAGGATCGTTAGCTCTTCTTGTTGCATTGATCCTTTTACCATTATGTAATGTCCTTCTTTGTCTCTTTTGATCTTTGTTGCTTTAAAGTCTAATTTAGCAGAGATGAGAATTGCAACTCCTGCTTTTTTTTGCTCTCCATTTGCTTGGTAAATCTTCCTCCATCCCTTTATTTTGAGCCTTTGTGTATCCTTGCATGTGAGATGGGTTTCCTGGATACAGCACACCAATGGGTTTTGTCTTTTTATCCAATTTGCCAGTCTGTGTCTTTTGATTGGGGCATTTAGTCCATTTACATTTAGGGTTAATATTGTTATGTGTGAATTTGATACTGCCGTTTTGATGCTAGCTGGCTGTTTTGCCCATTAGTTGATGCAGATTCTTCATTGTGTTGATGCTCTTTACCATTTGGCATGTTTTTGGAGTGGCTGGTACTAGTTGTTCCTTTATATGTGTAGAGCCTCTTTCAGGAGCTCTTGTAAAGCTGGCCTATTTGCTTAAAATTGTCTTGGCTATGTGGGTTTTTGTTGTTGTTGTTGTTCCAAATGAAGTTTAAAGTGTTTTTTTTTTTCCCCAATTATGTGAAGAAAGTCAATGATAGCTTGATGGGGGTAACATCGAATCTATAAATTACTTTGGACAGTATGGCCTTTTTCATGACATTGATTTCTCTATACATGAGCATGGAATATTTTTCCATTTGTTTGTGTCTTAGTTTTTTGAGCAGTGGTTTGTAGTTCTCCTTGAACAGGCCTTTCACATCCATTGTAAGTTGTAATCCTGGTATTTTGTTCTCTTGTAGCAATTCTGAATGGGAGTTCACGTATGATTTGGCTCTCTGTCTGTTATTAGTGTATAAAAATGCTTGTGATTTTTGCACATTGATTTTTTTTTTATCCAGAGTCTTTGCTGAAATTGCTTATTAGCTTAAGGAGATTTTGGGCTGAGATGATGGGATTTTAAAAATATACAATCATGTCATCTGCAAACAGAGACAATGGCTTTCTCTTTTCCTAATTGGATGCCCTTTATTTCTTTCTCTTGCTTGATTGCCCTGGCCAGAACTTCCAATACTATGTTGAATAGGAGTGCTGAGAGAAGGCATCCTTGTCTTGTGCCAGTTTTCAAAGGGAATGCTTACAGTTTTTGCCCATTTAGTATGGTATCAGCTGTAGGCTTGTCATAAATAGCTCTTATCATTTTGAGATATGTTCCATCAATACCTAGTTTGTTGAGAGTTTTTAGCATGAAGTGCTGTTGAATTTTGTTGAAGGCCTTTTCTGTATCTATTGAGATAATCATGTGGTCTTTGTCTGTGGTTCTGTTTATGTGATGGATGACGTTTATTTATTTGTGCAAATGTTGAACCAGCCTTACATTCCAGTGATGAAGCCAACTTGATCATGATAGATAACCTTTTTGATGTGCTGCTGGATTCTGTCTACCAGTATTTTATTGAGGATTTTTGCATTGATGTTCACCATGGATAGTGCCGCAAATTTTCTTTTTCAGTTGTGTCTCTGCCAGGTTTTTGTATCAGGATGATGCTGGCCTCATAAAATGAGCTATGGAGGAGTCCATCTTTTTCTCTTACTTAGAATAGTTTCAGAAGGAATGGTACCAGCTCCTCTTTGTACCTCAGGTAGAATTCAGTTGTGAATCCATCTGGTCCTGGACTTTCTATTGTTGGTAGGCTATTAATTGCTGTCTTAATTTCAGAACTTGTTATTGTTCTATTTAGAGATTTGCCTTTTTCCTGGTTTAGCCTTGGGAGGGTGTATGTGTCCAGGAATTTATCCAATTCTGCTAGATTTTTGTAAGGTCTTTTAGGCCGACTGACCATGCCGTGGATGGCATGGTAAACTCTATGACCTGCATGTACACTCCAGTTGAGTACCTGGAACTAGAAAGTCTGAAGTAACTGGAAAACCACAAAAGGAGAAGAAATGATGAATGCCTGTGGCACCTAATTAACTTTGAGACATCCTTTTATTGTTCCTTATTCCCCCCCTCAACTAATAAGGCAATTGGACTTTGTAACCAACTGTGCTCAACTTCATGACTCCAGACCCTATGACCCCCTCCCACCTTGCAAAAATCATCCTGAACTGTAACTTCTGTAACTTTCCACTGACTACTCCAAACCTATAAAACCAGCTCGTATCCTTTCACCCTCCACTGACTCTCTTTTTGGACTCAGCCTGCCCACACCCAGGTGAATAAACACACATGTTGCTTACACAAATCCTGTTTGGGGAGTCTCTTCATTCAGAGCATGCATTTTTTTTTCAATTTATTAATTTTATTGCATTTTAGGTTTTGGGGTACATGTGAAGAACATGCAAGATTGTTGCATAAGTACACACATGGTAGTGTGATTTGCTGCCTTCCTCCCCATCACCTACATCTGGCATCTCTCCCCAACTCCCCACCCCCCACTGTCCCTCCCCTATTTCCCCCCAACTGACCCCAGTGTGTAGTGCTCCCCTCCCTGTGCCCATATGTTCTCATTGTTCAACACCCGCCTATGAGTGAGAATGTGCAGTGTTTGATATTCTGCTCTTCCGTCAGTTTGCTGAGAATGATGGTTTCCAGGTTCATCCATGTCCCTACAAAGGACACAAACTCATCGTTTTTGATGGCTGCATAATATTCCATGGTGTATATGTGCCACATTTTCCCTGTCCAGTCTATCATCGATGGGCATTTGGGTTGGTTCCAGGTCTTTGCTATTGTAAACAGTGCTGCAATGAACATTTGTGTGCACGTGTCCTTATAGTAGAACGATTTATAATCCTTTGGATATATACTCAGTAATGGGATTGCTGGGTCAACTGGAATTTCTATTTCTAGGTCCTTGAGGAATTGCCACACTGTCTTCCACAATGGTTGGACTAATTTACACTCCCACCAACAGTGTAAAAGTGTTCCTATTTCTCCACAACCTCTCCAGCATCTGTTGTCAGAGCATGCATTTTAACAATTTTCTAGTTTATTTGCATAGAGGTGTTTATAGTATTCTCTGATGGTAGATTGTATTTCTGTGGGATCAGTGGTGATATCCCCTTAATTATTTTTTTATTGCACTTGTTTTATTCTTCTCTCCTTCTCCTCCTCCTCCTCCTTCTACTTCCTTCTTCTTCCTCTTCTTCTTCTTTTGAGATGGAATCTTGCTCTGTTGCCCAAGCTGGAGTGCAGTGGCACAATCTCAGCTCACTGCAACCTCCACCTCCTGGGTTCAAGCAATCCTCCTCCCTCAGCCTCCTGGGTTAGCTGGGATTACAGGTGCATGCCACCATACCCACCTAATTTTTGTATTTTTAGTAGAGATGGGGTTTCAGCATGGTGGTCAGGCTGGTCTTGAACTCCTGACCTCGTGATCCACCCGCCTCAGCCTCCCAAAGTGCTGGGATTACAGGCATGAGCCACCACACCTAACTCTTTCTTTTCTTCCTTATTAGTCTGGCTGTCTATCTATTTTGTTGATCTTTTCCAATAACCAGCTCCTGTATTCCTTGATTTTTTTGAAGGGTTTTTGTATCTCTATCTCTTTCAGTTCTGCTCTGATTTTAGTTATTTCTTGTCTTCTGCTAGCTTTTGAATTTGTTTGCTCTTGCTTCTCTGTATCTTTTAATTGTGGTGTTAGGGAGTCAATTTTAGATCTTTTCTGCTGTCTCTTGTGGGAATTTAGTGATATAAATTTCCTTCTATGCACAGATTTAAATGTGTCCCAGAAATTCTGGTACCTTGTGTATTTTTTTCTCATTGGTTTCAAAGAATGTCTTTATTTCTGCCTTCATTTCATTATTTACTCTGTAGTCATTCAGGAGTAGGTTGTTCAGTTTTCATGTTGTTGTGTGATTTTGAGTGAGTTTCTTAAACCTGAGTCATAATTTGATTGCACTGTGGTCTGAGAGACTGTTATAATTTACATTTTTTGCATTTGCTGAGGAGTGTTTTACTTCCTCAATTTTAGAATTAAGTGTCAGTTATAAGTGGTCAATTTTAGAATAAGTGCAATGTGTCACTGAGAAGAATGTATATTCTGTTGATTTGGGGTTGAGAGTTCTGTAGATTTCCATTAGGTCTGCTTGGTTTAGAGCTGAGTTCAAGTCCTGGTTATCCTTGTTAATTTTCTGTCTTTTTGATCTGTCTAATTTGACAGTTGGCTGTTAAAGTCTTCCACTATTATTGTGTGAGAGTCTAAGTCTCTTTATAGGTCTCTAAGAGCTTGCTTTATGAATCTGAGTGCTCCTGTATTGGGTGTGTATATATTTAGGATAATTAGCTCTTCTTGTTGCATTGATGCCTTTATCATTATGTAATGCCCTTTGTCTTTTAAACTCTTTGTTAGTTTAAAGTCTCTTTTATCAGAGACTAGGATTTCAACCCCTGCTTTTTTTTTTTTTTTTTTTTTTTTACCTTTCATTTGCTTGGTAATGTTCCTCTATTTCTTTATTGTGAGCCTATGTGTGTCTTTGGGTGTGAGATGGGTCTCCTGAATACAGCACAACAATGGATCTTGAGTCTTTATCCAATGTGTCCATCTGTGTCTTTTAATTGGGGCATTTAGTCCATTTACATTTAAAGTTAATATTGTATGTGTGAATTTAATCCTGTCATTATAATGCTAATGGGTTATTTTGCACATTAGTGGATGCAGTTTCTTCATAGTGTGGTTGGTCTTTACATTTTGCTATGTTTTTTTGCAGTGGCTGGTATGGGTTTTTCATTCGCCTATTCAGTGCTTATTTTAGGAACTTTTGTAAGGCAGGCCTGGTGGTGACAAAATCCCTCAGCATTTGCTTGACTGGAAAGGATTTTATTTTTCCTTCACTTATGAAGCTTAGTTTGGCTGATATGAAAATCTGGGTTGAAAATTCTTTTCTTTTAGAATGTTAAATACTAGCCCTCATTCTCTTCTGGCTTGCAGGGTTTCTGCAGAGAGATCTGCTGTTAGTCTGATGGGTTTCTCTTTGTGGGTAACCTAACATTTCTCTCTGGCTGCCCTTAACATTTTTTCTTTCATTTCAATAAATGTGATGATTATTTGTCTTGGGGTTGATTTTCTCAAGGAGTGTCTTTGTGGTGTTCTCTATATTTCCTGGATTTCAATGTTTGCCTGTCTTGCTAGGCTGGGGAAGTTCTTCTGGATGATATCCTGAAGTGTTTTATAGCTTGGTTTCATTCTCCCTATCACTTTCAGGTACACCAATGAAATATAGGTTTGGTCTTTTCACATAGTCCCATATTTCTTGGAGGCTTTATTCCTTCCTTTGCATTCTTTTTTCTCTACTATTCTCATCACATTTTATTTCATTAAGTTGATCTTCAATCTCTGATATCCTTTCTTCTGCTTGGTCATGGCTATAATACTTGTGTATACTTCATGAAGTTCTCGTGCTGTTTTTCAGCTCTATTCAGTCATTTATGTTCTCTAAACTGGTTATTCTAGTTAGCAATTTCTGTAACCTTTTATCAAGGTTCTTAGCTTCCTTGTATGGGTTAGAACATGCTCCTTTAACTTGGAGGAGTTTGTTATTACTTGCTTTCTGAAGCCTACTTCTGTTAATGCATCAAACTCAACCTCTGTCCAGTTTTGTTCCCTTGCTGGCAAGGAGTTGTGATCCTTCGGAGGAGAAGACACATTCTTGATTTTGAAATTTTCAGCATTTTTTGCACTGGTTTTTCCTCATCTTTTTGGATGTATTTACCTTTATCTTTGTTGTTGGTGACTTTTGAATGCTTCTTTTTGTGTGTGTGTGGGTATCCTTTTTGTTGATATTGATGTTATTGCTTTCTGTTTGTTAGTTTTCTTTCTGTCAGTCAGGACCCTCTACTGCAGGTCTGCTGGAGTCTGCTGGAGTCTGCTGGAGGTCCACTCCAGACCCTGTTTGCCTGGGTATCACTAGCAGAGGCTGCAGAACAGCAAAGATTGCTTCCTGTAGTTTCCTCTGGAAGCTTCATCCCAAGGCACACCTGCCAGATGCCAGCTGGAGCTCTCTTGTGTGAGGTGTCTGTCAACTGCTGCTAGGAGGCATCTTCCAGTCAGGAGGCATGAGGGTCAGGGACTCACATAAGGATGCAGTCTTTTCCTTAGCAGAGTTTGAGTGCTGTGCTGGGAGAGCTGCTGCTCTCTTTAGAGCCAGCAGGCAGAAATGTTGAAGTCTGCTGAAGCTACACTCACAGCCACTCTTTCACCCTGGTGCTCTGTTTAGGGAGATGTGAATTTTATCTATGAGCCCCTGACTAAGGCTGCTGCCTTTCTTTCAGAGATGCCCTGCCTAGAGAACTAGGGAGGCAGTTCGGCTACAGCAGCTTTGCTGCTGCTGTGGTGGGCTCCATCCAGTTCAAACTTTTCAGAGGCTTTGTTTACACTGTGATGGGAAAACCTCCTACTCAAGTCTCAGTAATGGCAGACGCCCCACCCCCCACCAAGTCAAGGCATCCCAGGTTGACTCCAGACTGCTGTGCTGGCAGCTAGAATTTCAAGCCAGTGGATCTTAGCTTGCTGGGTCCCATGTGGGTGAGATCACCTGACAAGACCACTTGGCTCTCTAGCTTTAGCCCCTTATCCAAGGGAGTGAACGGTTCTGTCTTGCCGGCATTCCAAGTGCCACTGGGGTATGGAAAAAACAAACAAACAAACTCCTGCAGCTAGCTCATTGTCCAAATGGCCACCCAATCTTTTTTGCTTGAAATTCAGGGTCCTAGTGGTGTAGGCACCTGGGGTAAACTCCTGGTCTGTGAGTTGCGAAGGCCATGGGGAAAGTGTAGTGTCTGGGCCTAACAGCACTGTCCCACATGGCACAGTCTCTCACCGCTTCCCTTGGCTAGGGGAGGGAGTCCCCCAACTCCTTATGCTTCCTGCATGAGGCGACGCCCCACGCTGCTTCTGCTTACCTTCCATAAGCTGCACTCACTGTCTAGCCAGTCCCAGGGAGATTAGCTGGGTACCTCAGTTGCAAACGAAGAAACCATCCACTTTTTGCTTTGCTCTTGCTGGGCACTGCAGACCGCAGCTCTTCCTATTGGCCATCTTGCCAGCCCTCCATTATGTTTCTTCTTAAGACATAAACTGTATTAACACAGCTTCCAATGAATACTTATCATTAAGAAAAGTATATAGAAATAGCAATAGATATTTGTGATATTGAATACTTGTTCATATTTTGAAGGCATATAAACAAATTATCTTTATGCCATTTAAATGCGTGTCTTTTGCATAATCGAACATGGTAATCAAAAAGAGAAACTTCACATAAAACATTACGAGAATTATTTGAACATATTTGGAGAGTCAACATTCATTAAGCTTTGAATGTTCTTTTGCTTTCATTTTTGTCAAGATCAAGAATAAGATTTGGACTTCAAAGAAACCCACGCAAGTGGTTCCTGTCTGCCTCACTTTGCAGTTGTATAGGAAGTGATTCTAGAAGAATAACTTCAAAGTGGAAGTGAGAACTGTTTTTCTTTTTAGTTACAGGAAGGATATTAAAATTAAAACCAAGAATGGAAGATTAGAAATTGATGTTAGTTCTAAGAGTGATTAAAAAAAATAAGCAAATGAACAAAGTGGAAGAATTGTAAAGTTAGATAATCTTAGTACTGAAATAGAGATTGAAACATGATAATAGGTTAGAAAATGATGAAATTAGTAAAATAAATCACACTTAAGAGCAACTGAGAGGAGAAGAAAAACTTGTAAATCTAGGAATTGAAACACTGGAGAAAATAGTAAAAACTGGGGAAAGTTAGGGTATCAAAGCAAGGAGGCACTTGAAGAAAAATCTGATAGTAAGCTGAGACTGCTTTGGACTGCTTAAGTTTGTATTCGGCCATTTGCTCACAGGATGTTTCTAGGATTTTTCTAGCTTAAAATTTCCTCAATATTATTAATCTTATGTTTTTAATCATCACTTTCTATACTCCAGACTCCTAAGAAACTGGTCTCCCAAGCCTTTTGACTGAGAAAAGTATAAACCTCTGCTTTTTGTCTTGCATATTTGATAGAAGGAGCTTGTAGACCAGGAGAACCCTCAGAGAATATCTCTATGGTTTCCATCCAACTTCTCAGTGGCTATTTCATTGCAGTTCATTTTGTAAATTCTCACTTGAAATGGAACTATCTTTTCATCCCTTATGATATCAGCTTTTTAATCAAATGTCCGTCCAAATATTCTTTCTCTTTTTCTTAATATGCCAATCTCTAATTTTCTGCCTTAAAAATAACAAACAGAATTCAAATACGTATTATAGACTTGACATTTTTCTTCTTTGACCTTAAAATCACTAAAAGATGCTTTTTTTGATAACTGGCTCTCATTTTAGTTTATTTGCCTGAGTGTAGCTCTATTTTCTGAGTTTTGGTTCTGAACTCATCCATGCATATATAACAATGGTACTCACCAAACTAATTGCTACTACCAATTCTAGGGTTGCCAGTGCTTAAATGGATCAAAAAGTCATATTTAAATTAATTAGCATCTTCCGTAACTACAATATCTAGACTAGTGTCTTTAATCTTAATGTGAGAGTTTTTTATACCATTGGGTAAAAATGTGTTCAAAGAATAATTTATAAAGGAATATGGCAGTAAAATATATCTTTTGTTTCCTGCACCACCAAATTAATATCTAAGCTTTGCTATAATGACAGGTTTTAAAGATCTCTCATTTCTCTGCTTTACTATTTTTCTGATTTAAAAAGTAGATCTTCTTTCTGATGTGATGATAAAAAAACAGGTAACAAGAATCTGTGGGAGAGTAACCTAAAGTGCCATCTTACGTAAATTGGAAATGTATTGATTTAGATAAATAAAAATTTTCTTGGATATTAAAAAAAGAATATCTCAGACTTCAGGGTATTAGAAGGAAACAGCAACATCACCCAAGTTAGCTTCATTTTCATTTTTCAAGGCCAAGTACTAGAGAGAATTGAGTTTAAGAATAAATACTTCATTAATCAAGGGGAAGTAGATTAGGAAACTCATATTTAGACTAAGAGAAGTGAACAGTAATTTAATTGGGTTGAGTCTTCACAAATCACAAGAAAATGAATTAACGGAATAAAGAGATGAAATAGAAAACAAAGGTATCAGTGCATGTTCTCACCAAAAACAAAAAGATAGTTTTTATTGTGAGATGTTTAAGATATATCAAAACATTAAAACTTTTCTTTGTTTAGTTAAAAATTACTTCTTATTTAAAAAAAAATAGTTAAGAGCAGTCAGAAAACTCCAGAAACTCTAAAAAGGCACATAAGTTTCCTTCAGAAATAATAAGATACAGAGACACAGGCAGCCAGTGAGTCAACAAATTTATATTGGGTAATTAGTATTTTCCGGGTAATTAGTATTTTCCTGGTACTTGGGGAACAATGAGGCACCTAACAGAGTTCTTGCTCCAAACTGTAGCTTTTACATTTTAATATGATGGACATTGAAAAGATATGTAAACTGATAAACTAATAAAATAAACAAATATAAGCAAGCTCTGGGATAGCAAAGTTTTCTTCCTTGGATTGAGTATGTAGAAGAGCAAGTACATTCAGGAGGATTGGAGAGAATTGACATTAAATGAGTCAGAATCGCGATGCCAGTGTTAATCTTAAAACACATGAGAGAAGACATACATGAGGCCAACAAACATATGAAAAAATGCTCATCATCACCAGTCATTAGAGAAATGCAAATCAAAACCACATTGAGATACCATCTCATGCCAGTTAGAATGGTGATCATTGCCGGGCGCGGTGGCTCAAGCCTGTAATCCCAGCACTTTGGGAGGCAGAGGCGGGTGGATCACGAGGTCAAAAGATCGAGACCATCCTGGTCAACATGGTGAAACCCCGTCTCTACTAAAAATACAAAAAATTAGCTGGGCATGGTGGTGCGTGCCTGTAATCCCAACTACTCAGGAGGCTGAGGCAGGAGAATTGCCTGAACCCAGGAGGCGGAGGTTGTGGTGAGCCGAGATCGCGCCATTGCACTCCAGCCTGGGTAACATGAGTGAAACTCCGTCTCAAAAAAAAAAAAAAAAAAGAATGGTGATCATTAAAAAATCTGAAAACAACAGATGCTGGAGAGGATGTGGAGAAATAGGAACACTTTTACACTGTTGGTGGGAGTGTAAATCAGTTCAACCATTGTGGAAGACAGTGTGGTGATTGGACATGGAAATAGAAATTCCATTTGAACACAGCATTCCCATTACTGGGTATATATCCAAAGGATTATAAATCGTTCTACTAGAAGGACACATGCACACGAATGTTCATTGCAGCACTGTTTACAATAGCAAAGACCTGGAACTGACCCAAATGCCATTGATGATAGACTGGACAGGGAAAATGTGGCACACGTACACCGTGGAATATTATGCAGCCATCAAAAACAATGAGTTTGTGTCCTTCGTAGGGACATGGATGAACCTGGAAACCATCATTCTCAGCAAATGGACACAAGAACAGAAAATCAAACACCACATGTTCTCACTCATAGGTGGATGTTGAACAATGAGAATACACGGACACAGGGAGGGGAACATCACACACTGGGGTCTGTTGGGGGGAAATAGGGGAGGGACAGTGGGGGGTGGAGAGTTGGGGAGAGATAGCATGGGAAGAAATGCCAGATACAGGTGAAGGGGAGGAAGGCAGCAAATCATGCTGCCATGTGTGTACCTATGCAACAATCTTGCATATTCTTCACATGTACCCCAAAACCTAAAATGCAATAAAAAATAATTAGTAATATTCCTCTTTACTCTGAATTCTAAGTAAATTATGAAATAGACAAAAGAATCAGAAAGCAATGTAAATACTCTATTTCTGGTAAAGTTGTACTGAAACATGTGAATTGGACTAAAAGCCAAAAAATGCTTCCTATTACGCCCAATCCCAAGTCTAAAATAGAAACCCTTTTGGGGAGGATTGTATAGCCTGTCTGAGGGAAAAAAGAAGTCCTTCCTCTCACTTCCTTGAGAAAAGCAACACTTGAATACTGACCTTTGATTAATTAATTCTCTCCAGTGGATATAATGAGAACAGTTGACGCTATATTAAGTGTTTTGGATATTGTGAGAAATGAAGAAATACAGAAACATGTTGGACTTGTTAGTGGAAGTTTTTTTCTGGATGAATTGAAGGAGTATATGGAGAAGATAAAATGGTTCCTATTATGCTCATTGCCTTTTTTTTTTTTTTAAATCAATTCAGGTAAAATTTGTATACAACAAAATATAAATATTTTAACAAAATGTTAAGTAAACATTTCAATGAGTTTGACAAGATTATATACCTGTATAAACTGTGAAATGTTGACCTAAAAGGAAGAGGCTGAGACACAAAATGTAATTAGAATTTACTTGAGCCAAAGTGAGGACAGAAGCCTGGAAGACCAGACCCAGGTGCCCTTGGCTGTGAGCTTCCTGTGGCGTTTGTTATAATCAGGATTTTAAAGGTAAAAGAGGGAGTCAGGGAGTGGGTTGGCACAAAGCTTTGTCAAGAATTCTCATTGGTTCACAGAAATAACATTGATTAGTGACTAACAATAAATTATTAAGCATAGAGAATGGATTATAGTGCCCAGTGTGATATCATTAATTTAATCTGTAATCACTCCTGGCAATAGCAAGCGGTTGCAAGACATGAATACACAGCTCAAAAAGAGGGAGTAGGATGTGATTGCTCTCATTTTAATGTCTCTCTGGGCCTGATAGTTTAAAAGGACTCTTATTTCTCTGACATTTTTTTTTCTTTTTAAAAATGCAACCAAGTTAAACATTTTTGTTGCCACCAAATTTCTCTAAACTTTTTCTTAGTCAATCCTACTTCCACCCAACCCAAAATAACCACTGATCTGTTCTAAATGTGGATCATATTTTCCCTTTCTAGAGTTTCATATTAAAAATTTTATATAGTATATTCTGTTTTGTGCCTGGCTTCTTTCGTTTGGCATACCATTTTTGAGATTTATCTATATTGTTGCTGCTGCTGGTAGCTTATTCCCTTCTACTAGTGAGTAGTATTTCATTGTGTAAATGCAACCTACATATAAATGTCTATACATTTTTCTGTTGATGGACATTTGTTTTTTTCCTGAAGTTTGGCTTTTATGAAAACATGTTACAAATATTTATGTGGAAGTCTTTTTGAAAATATGTTTTTATCCCTTCTCTTGAATAAGTTTCTAGAAATAAAATTAGTGCATTAAATGGTAATTGTTATAAATCTGCTGAACATCTGATGAGATGTCTTAGGTTTTTCTTTACAATTTTTCCTCTGTATATGATGTATCTGCATTCTCTGTTTTTAAGATTTTTCACTATTGATTTTTCATTTTTTAAAAAAATTTCCATAGGTTATCGGGGTACAGGTGGTGTTTGGTTTCATGAGTAAGTTCTTTCATTTGTGAGATTTTGCTGCACCCATCACCTGAACAGTGTACACTGCACCCTATTTGCAGCCTTTTATCCCTTGTCCCCCTCCCACTCTTCCCCCCAAGTACCCAAAGTCCATTGTATTATTCTTATGCCTTTGTGTCCTTCTAGCTTAGCTCAGACATATCAGTGAGAACATACAATGTTTGGCTTTCCATTCCTGAGTTACTTCACTTAGAATAATAGTCTCCAGTCTCATCCAGGTCCCTGCAAATGCCATTATTTCATTCCTTTTTATGGCTGAGTAGTAGTCCATGGTATAAATATATATACACATTTTCTTTCTTTTTCTTTTTTGTAATTTCCTAATGACACATGATGTGGAGTTTCTTTTCATATGTTTGTCATCTGTATACTTCTTTGATGAGGTGTCTGTTTAGGTCTGAAACGCATTTTTTAATCAAATCATTTTCTTTCTGTTGAATTTTAAGAGTTCTTTGTATATTTTAGATAACAGTCCTTTATCAGATATGTGTTTTGCAAATATTTTCTCCCAGTGTATGGCTTATCTTTTTATTCTCTTGACAGTGTCTTTTACAGAGCAAACAATTTTTTTTAGAAAGAAAGAGAGAAAGAAAGAAAAAAAAGAATGAAAGAGAGAAAGAAAGAGGAAGAGAAAGAGGGAGAGAGAACGGGAGTCTTGCTTTATTGCCCGGGCTAGAATGCAGTCTAAAAATGGGTATTAAAAACCTCTTTTATGCCAATAATTGTGCTTAACAATGGAGACAGGAAGGAATAAGGGAGGAAAATAACAAACAAGCAGCCAACCAATATTTCATTTAAACCTGTGAAATGCTATGCAGTTACTGAGGAGTGATTTACTTCCAATTATGTAGTCACTTTTAGAGTAGGTGTGATGTGGTGCTGAGAAGAATGTGTGTTTTGTGGATTTGGGGTGGAGAGTTATGGAAATGTTTATTAAGTTTACTTGTTCCAGGTCTGAGTTCAAGTCCTGAATAGCCTTGTTAATTTTCTATCTCGTTGATCTGTCAAATATTGACAATGTGATGTTAAAGTCTCCCACTATTATTGTGTGGGAGTCTAAGTCTCTTTATAAGTCATTAAGAACTTGCCTTATGTATCTGGGTGCTCCTGTATTGGGTGTGTATATATTTAGGATTGTTAGCTCTTCTTGTTGCATTGATCCTTTCACAATTATGTAATGTCCTTCTTTGCCTCTTTTGATCTTTGTTGCTTTAAAGTGTATTTTATCAGAGGCGAGAATTGCAACTCATGCTTTTTATTTTATTTATTTATTTATTTTTTGCTCTCCATTTGGTTGGTAAATCTTCCTCCATCCATTTGTTTTGAGTCTTTGTGTATCCTTGCATGTGAGATGGGTCTGGATGCAGCATACCGATGGGTTTTGGCATTTTATCCAATTTGCCTGTATGTGTCTTTTGATTGGGGCATTTAGTCGATTTAAATTTAGGATGAATATTAATATATGTGAGTTTAATACTGCCATTTAATGCTAGCTGGCTGTTTTGCCCATTAGGTGATGTAGATTCTTCATTATGTTGATGCTCTTTACCTTTTGGTATATTTTTGGAATGGCTGATACTGGTTGTTCCTTTCTATGTGTAGTGCTTCTTTCAGAAGCTCTTGTAAAGCAGGCCTGGTGGTGATGAAATCTCTGAGTACTTGCTTGTTTGCAAAAGATTTTATTTTTCCTTCACTTATGAAGCTTAGTTTGGTTGGATATGAAATTCTGGGTTGAAAGTTCTTTTCTTTAGGGATGTTGAATATTGGCTCCCACTCTCTTCTGGCTTGTAGGGTTTCTGCTGAAAGATCTGCTGTGAGTCTGATGGGCTTCCCTTTGTGGGTAACCTGACCTTTCTCTCTCAGCATTTTCTCCTTCATTTCAACCCTGGTGAATCTGACGATTTTGTGCCTTGGGGTTGCTCTTCTTGAGGAATATCTTTGTGGTGTTCTGTGTATTACCTGGAGTTGAATATTGTCCTGCCTTGCTAGGTTGGAAAAGTTTTCCTGAATAGTATCCTGAAGAATATTTTCCAGCTGGCATTCATTCTCTTCGTCACTTTCAGGTACACCTATCAAATGTAGATTAGGTCTTTTCACATAGTCCCATATTTCTTGGAGACTTTGCTCATTCCTTTTTACCCTTTTTTCTCTAATCTTGTCTTCTCATTTTATTTCATTGAGTTGATCTTCGACCTCTGATATCCTTTCTTCTGCTTAGTCAATTTGACTGTTAAAACTTGTGCATGGCCAGACACAGTGGCTCACGCCTATAATCCCAGCACTTTGGGAGGCCGAGGCGGATGGATCACGAGGTCATGAGATTGAGACCATCCTGGTCAACAAGGTGAAACCCCGTCTCTACTAAAAATACAAAAATTAGTTGGGCATGGTGTTGCATGCCTACAGTCTCAGCTACTTGGGAGGCTGAGGCAGGAGAATTGCTTGAACCCAGGAGTTGGAAGTTGCAGTGAGCTGAGATCGTGCCTTTGCACTCCAGTCTGGGTAACAACAGTGAAACTGCGTCTCAAAAAAAAAAAAAACTTGTGCATACTTCGCAAAGTTCTCGTATTGTGTTTTTCAGCTTCATTAATTCACTTATATTCCTCTCTAAATTGTCTATTCTCGTTAGCATTTCATCAAACCTTTTTTCAAGGTTCTTAGTTTCTTTGCATTGGGTTAGAACAGGTTCTTTTATCTCACAGAAGTTTCTTATTATCCACCTTCTGAAGCCTGATTCTGACAATTCATCACAGTCATTCTCCATCAAGCCTTGTTCCATTGTTGATGAGGACCTGCTATCCTCTGAAGGAGGAGAGGCATTCTGATTTCGGATGTTTTCAGGCTTTTTGAACTGGTTTCTTTCCATCTTTGTGGATTTGTCCACCTGCCGTCTTTGTAATTGCTGACTTTCAGATTGGGTCTCTGAGTGGATGTCCAGCTTATTGGTGATTTTATTTCTGTTTCTTTGTCTTCCTTTGGTGGACGCCCCTCCCCTACAGAGCTGGACCTTCCTGGGTTCAGCTGTGCTTCCTGTGAAACTCTCAACCATCAGCATTTCCAATTGCTGTTTTTTTTGTGGGGGTGGGACAAGCCAAGCCCAATCATCTGGCTCCCCGCCTCGGAGCCCCATTTTTATCTTTTCCTAATTAAACGGTCGATTCTCTCCCAGGTGCCCAGTCATCTGCTGAAAAGGCACCAGGATCTATGCAATTTCCCGTGTGGCGACTGCACTGGCTGAAACAGCAGAGCTGAGATTCGTGGCACATTTCTGCCCAGGAATCTCCTGTTCTGGCTCCCCACTTCAGTCCCTTTTTCAATCAGCTGAATGGGCGACTCTGCATTCCCAGAGCTCCAAATGCCAACTAAAAGAGCACCCAGTCCCGCATACTCCGCACTGAGAACTGCTGCGCCAAGACACCGGCAAAACAGCTGCGCCAGCCAAAAGAGTTGTGCTGGTGACCTGTGGGGCTCCTCCACTGGGAATCTCCTGGTCCCTGGGCAACAAAAATTCGTCTGAAGGTCTGGCTCCACTCACTTCCTGCACCTTCACTGGGAGCTGCAATCCTGAGCTGCTGCTAAATGGCCATCCTGGATCTCTCTGTATATATACACATTTTCTTTATCCACTTGTTGACTGATAGGCATCTGGGCTGGTTCCACAATTTTGCAATTGTGAATTGTGCTGCTATTAACATGCATGTGCAAGTATCTTTTTTGTATAATGACTTCTTTTTCTCTGGTAGATACCCAGTAGTGGGATTGCTGGATCAAATGGTAGTTCTACTTTTAGTTCTTTAGGGAATCTCCACCCTAGTTTCCTTAGTGACCGTAATAGCTTACATTCCCACCAGCAGTGTAGAAGTGTTCTCTGATCACTGCATTCACATCAGCATCTACTGTTTTTTGACTTTTTCATTATGACCATTCTTGAAGGAGTAAGGTATCACATTGTGGTTTTGATTTGCATTTCCCTGATCATTACCAATGTTGAGCATATTTTTTCATATGTTTGCTGGCCATTTGTACATCTTATTTTGAGAATTGTCCATTTATGTCTTTAGCCCACTTTTTGATGTGATGGTTGTTCTTTACTTACTGATTTATTTGAGTTTCTTGTAGATTCTGGATATTCTAATGTATCTTCACTTGTATAGATTGTGAAGATTTTCTCCCACTCTGTAGGCTGTCTGTCTACTCTGCCGATTGTTCCTTTTGTCATGCAAAATGTCTTTAATTAAATTAAGTCCCAACTTCCGTTTTTTTAAAAGAATCAATTTATTGACAGTTTTACTTGTTAATATATTTATGCAACACTGATATTTTGAATGGTAGTAAAACATGGTACCTGTGAAAAATATTTGGACTGAAATAATTTCGCATTAAATATCAAAAAGTAAAAATTTAGATTATTCTACATATAGCAGAATTTGTTCTCAACATGCCATTCATAGATAACATTTATTGATTTTGACTCAATATATTTGCTTAGAGATTCTTTGCAATTTACTTGTCGCATTTTAGGTTTTGGGGTACATGTGAAGGACATGCAAGATTGTTGCACAGGTACACATGTAGCAGTGTGATTTGCCACCCTCCTCCCCATCACCTACATCTGGGAATTTCCCCCCATGCTATCTCTCCCCAACTCCCCACTCCCTGCTGTCCCTCCCCTATTTCCCCCCTACAGACCCCAGTGTGTGATGCTCCCCTCCCTGTGTCCATGTGTTCTAATTGTTCAACACCCACCTATGAGTGAGAACATGGGGTGTTTGATTTTCTGTTCTTGTGTCCGTTTGCTGAGAATGGTGGTTTCCAGGTTCATCCATGTCCCTACAAAGGACACAAACTCATCGTTTTTGATGGCTGCGTAATATTCCATGGTGTACATGTGTCACATTTTCCCTGTCCAGTCTATCATCGATGGACATTTGGGTTGGTTCTGGGTCTTTGCTATTGTAAACTGTGCTGCAATGAACATTTGTGTGTGTGTGTCCTTATAGTAGAACGATTTATAATCCTTTGGATATATACCCAGTAATGGGATTGCTGGGTCAAATGGAATTTCTATTTCTAGGTCCTTGAGGAATCACCATACTGTCTTCCACAATGGTTGAACTAATTTACACTCCCACCAACAGTGTAAAAGTGTTCCTATTTCTCCACATCCTCTCCAGCATCTGTTGTCTTCAGATTTTTTAATGATCGCCATCCTAACTGGTGTGAGATGGTATCTCAATGTAGTTTTGATTTACATTTCTCTAATGACCAGTGAAGATGAGCATTTTTTCATGTTTGTTGGCCTCACGTATGTCTTCTTTTGTAAAGTGTCTGTTCATATCCTTTGCCCACTTTTGAATGGGCTTGTTTGTTTTTCTCTTATAAATCTGTTTTAGTTCTTTGTAAATTCTGGATACTAGCCCTTTGTCAGATGGGTAGACTGAAAATTTTTTTCCCATTCTGTTGGTTGCCGATTCACTCTAATGACTGTTTCTTTTCCTGTACAGAAGTGGCGGAGTTTGATTAGGTCCCATTTGTCTATTTTGGCTTTTGTGGCCAATGCTTTTGGTGTTTTGCTCATGAAGTCCTTGCCTACAGCTATATCCTGAATGGTTTCGCCTCAATTTTCTTCTAGGTTTTCTATGGTGTTAGGTCTTATGTTTAAGTCTTTAATCCACCTGGAGTTAATTTTAGTGTAAGATGTCAGGGAGGGGGTCCAGTTTCTGCTTTCTGCACATGGCTAGTCAGTTTTCCCAACACCATTTATTAAACAGGGACTCCTTTCCCCATTTCTTGTTTTTGTCAGGTTTGTCAAAGATCAGAGGGATTAGATGTGTTGTGTTGCCTCCGAGGCCGCTGTTCTGTTCCATTGGTCTATATCTCTGTTTTGGTACCAGCACCATGCTGTTTTGACTACTGTAGCCTTGTCGTATAGTTTGAAGTCTGTTAGTGTGATGCCTCCCACTTTGTTCTTATTGCTTAGAATTGACTTGGCTATGGGGCCTCTCTTTTGGTTCCCTATGAAGTTTAAGGTGTTCCTTTTCCAGTTCTGCAAAGAAGATCATTGGTAGCTTGATGGGGATAGCACTGAATATGTAAATTACTTTGGGCAGTTTGGCCATTTTCACGATATTGATTCTTCCTAACCATGAACATGGAATGTTTCTCTATCTGTTTGTGTCCTCTCTAATTTCATTGAGCAGTGATTTGTAGTTCTCCTTGAAGAGGTCCTTTATGTTCCTTGTTAGTTGTATTCCTAGGTATTTTATTCTCTTTGTAGCAATTGCGAATGGGAGTTCATTCTTGATTTGGCCCTCTTTAAGTCTGTTATTGGTGTATAGGAACGCTTGTGATTTTTGCACATTGATTTTGTATTCTGAGACATTGCTGAAGTTGCTTATCAGTTTCAGGAGATTTTGGACTGAGATGATGGGGTCTTCTAGATATACAATCCTGTCGTCTGCAAATAGAGACAATTTGACTTCCTCCTTTCCTATTTGAATACCCTTTATTTCTTTTTCTTTCCTGATTGCTCTGGCTAGAACTTCCAATACTATATTGAATAGGAGTGGTGAGAGAGGGCATCCTTGTCTAGTGCCAGATTTCAGAGGGAATGCTTCCAGTTTTTGCCCATTAGTATGATACTGGCTGTTGGTTTGTTGTAAATAGCTTTTATTATTTTGAGATACGTTCCATCAATATCTAGTTTATTGAGGGTTTTTAGCATAAAGGGCTGTTGAATTTTGTCAAAGGCCTTCTCTGCATCAATTGAGATAATCATGTGGTTTTTGTCTTTGGTTCTGTTTATGTGGTGAATTACATTTATAGACTTGTGTATGTTGAACCCGCCTTGCATCCCTAAGATGAAGCCTACTTGATCATGGTAGATAAGCTTTTTGATGTGCTGTTGCAATCAGCTTGCCAGTATTTTATTGAAGATTTTGCATCTATGTTCATTATGGATATTGGCCTGAAGTTTTCTTTTCTTGTTGAGTCTCTGCCAGGTTTTGCTATCAGGATGATTTTGGTCTCATAAAATGATTTCAGAAGGAGTCCCTCTTTTTGGATTGTTTGGAATAGTTTCAGAAGAAATGGTACCAGCTCCTCTTTGTATGTCTGGTAGAATTCGGGTGTGAACACATCTGGACCTGGGCTTTTTTTTGGGTAGTAGGCTCTTAATTGCTGCCTCAACTTCAGACCTTGTTATTGGTCTATTCAGGGTTTCAACTTCTTCCTGGTTTAGGCTTGGGAGGAGGCAAGTGTCCAGGAATTTATCCATTTCTTCCAGGTTTACTAGTTTATGTGCATAGAGTTGTTTGTAATAATCTCTGATGATGGTTTGTATTTCTGTGGAATCTGTGGTGATATCCCCTTTCTCATTTTTTATTGCATATACTTGATTATTCTCTCTTTTCTTTTTTATTAAAGTGGCTAGTGGTCTATTTTGTTGATCTTTTTGAAAAACCAGCTCCTGGATTTATTGATTTTTTGAAGTGTTTTTTTGTCTCTATCTCCTTCAGTTCTGCTCTGATCTTAGTTATTTCTTGTCTTCTGCTAGGTTTTCAGTTTTTTTAATCTTGCTCCTCTAGCTCTTTCAATTTTGATGATAGGGTGTCGTATTTAGATCTCTCCTTTCTTCTCATGTGGGCATTTATTGCTATATATTTCCCCCTGGAGACTGCTTTAAGTGTGTCCCAGAGATTCTGGTATGTTTTGTCTTCATTCTCGTTGGTTTCAAAGAACATCTTTATTTCTGCCTTCATTTCATTGTTTCTCCAGTCAATGTGCAAGAGCTAGTTGTTCAGTTTCCATGAAGCTGTGCGGTTCTGAGTTAGTTTCTGCATTCTGAGTTCTAACTCAATTACAGTGTGGTCTGAGAGACTGTTTGTTATGATTTCCGTTCTTTTGCATTTGATGAGGAGTGATTTACTCCCAATTATGTGGTCAATTTTAGAGTACGTGTGATGTGGTGTTGAGAAGAATGTATATTCTGTGGATTTGGGGTGGAGAGTTCTGTAAATGTCTATTAGGTTTGCTTGGTCCAGGTCTGAGCTCAAGTCCTGGATATCCTTGTTAATTTTCTGTCTGGTTGATCTGCCTAATATTGAAAATGGGGTATTAAAGTCTCCCACTAATATTGTGTGGGAGTCTAAGTCTCTTTGTAAGTCATTAAGAACTTGCCTTATGTATCCAGGTGCTCCTGTATTGGGTGTGTATATATTTAGGATCATTAGCTCTTCTTGTTGCATTGATCCTTTTACCATTATATAGTGTCCTTCTTTGTCTCTTTTGATCTTTGTTGATTTAAAGTGTATTTTATCAGAGATGAGAATTGCAACTCCTGCTTTATTTTGCTCTCCATTTGCTTGGTAAATCTTCCTCTATCCCTTTATTTTTAGCTTTTGTGTATCCTTGCATGTGAGATGGGTTTCCTGGATACAGCACACCAATGGGTTTTGGCTTTTTATCCAATTTTCCAGTCCGTGTCTTTTGATTGGGGCATTTAGTCCATTTACATTTAGGGTTAATATTGTTATGCGTGAATTTGATCCTGCCATTTTGATGCTAGCTGGCTGTTTTGCCCGTTAGTTGATGCAGGTTCTTCATTGTGTTGATGCTCTTTACCATTTGGTACGTTTTTGTAGTGGCTGGTACTGGTTGTTCCTTTCCATGTGTAGAGCCTCTTTCAGGAGCTCTTGTAAAGCAGGCCTGGTAGTGATGAAATCTCTGAGTACTTGCTTGTTGGCAACGGATTTTATTTTTCCTTCGCTTATGAAGCTTAGTTTGGCTGGATATGAAATTCTGGGTTGGAAGTTCTTTTCTTTAAGAATGTTGAATATTGGCCCCCACTCTCTTCTGGCTTGTAGGGTTTCTGCTGAGAGATCTGCAGTGAGTCTGATGGGCTTCTCTTTGTGGGTACCCCCACCTTTCTCTCTGGCTGCCCTTAGCATTTTCTCCTTCATTTTAACCCTGGCAAATCTGATGATTATGTGCCTTGGGGTTGCTCTTCTTGAGGAATAACTATGTGGTGTTCTGTGTATTACGTGGAGTTGAATATTGGCCTGCCTTGCTAGGTTGGGGAAGTTTTCCTGGATAATATCCTGAAAAGTATTTTCTATCTTGGATTCATTCTCTTTGTCACATTCAGGTACGCCTATCAAACGTAGATTAGGTCTTTTCTCATAGTTCCACATTTCTTGGAGACTTTGTTCATTCCTTTTTACCCTTTTTTCTCTAATCTTGCCTTCTCATTTTATTTCATTGAGTTGATCTTTGATCTCTGATATCCTTTCTTCTGCTTGGTCAATTCAGCTCTTGAAACTTGTGCATGCTTCACGAAGTTCTCGTGTTGTGTTTTTCAGCTCCATCAATTCACTTATATTCCTGTCTAAGTTGTCTATTCTCGTTAGCATTTCGTCAAATCTTTTTTCAAGGTTCTTAGTTTCTTTGCATTGGGTTAGAACATGTTCTTTTAGCTCACAGAAGTTTCTTATTACCCACCTTCTGAAGTCTGATTCTGTCATTTCATCACACTCATTCTCCATCCAGCCTTGTTCCTTTGATCGTAAGGAGTTGTGATCCCTTGTAGGAGGAGATGTGTTCTGGTTTTGGGAGTTTTCATCCTTTTTGCACTGGTTTCTTCCTATCTTTGTGGATTTATCCACCTGTCATCTTTGAAGTTGTTGATTTTCAGATTGGGTTTCTGAGTGAACTTCCAGTTTGTGGATGATGAAGTTATTTCTGTTTCTTAGTTTTCCTTCTAACAGTCTGGCCCCTATGCTGTAGGACTGCTGAGGTCCACTCCAGTCCTTGCTTGCCTGGGGATCACCTGCAGCAGCTGCAGAATGGTAAGGGTTGCTACCAGTTTCCTCTTCTGCTATCTTTGTCCCAGTAGGATACCTGCCAAACGTCAGTCTATTCTCTCCTTTATGAGGTGACTCTTTGGCTATACGGGGGTCAGCTGCTTGAGGAGACAGTCTGTCCTTTATAGGAGCTCAAGTGCTGAGCTGTGAGCTCCATTGTTCATTCAGAGTTGCTGGGCAGGTCCATTTAGGTCTGCTGCAGTAGAACTCATAAACTCCTTTTTTTTCCCTAGGTGCTCTGTCCCAGGGAGTTAGGTCTTTATTTATGAGTTTCCATTGTGCTGCTGACTTCTTTTTTTTTTTCAGGGCTGCCCTGACCATCAAGGAGGCAGCCTCGTCACTGTCTGCCTGCAGAGGTTTTGCTGAGCTGCTGTGGACTCCGCCCAGCTGCCGTGTGATCTTCCCTGCAGTCCTGTTTATATGGGTGTAGTTAGAACTGCCTTGGCAATGGTGGCCCATTGCTGTAATGGCAGACTCTCTCTGTAATGACAGGTTGCCTTGGCAACGGCAGGCTGCCTCAGCAATGGTGGACTACATCCGTAGTGGTGGAGTGCCTTGATAATGGCAGATGCCCCTACCCCACAGAGCTGGACCATCCAGGGTTCACCTGTGCTTGCTGTGAAACTCTCAACCCAGAGCTCTTTCAATTGCTGTTTTTTGTGTGTGTTGGGGGGGTGGGACCAGCCGAGCCTGATCACCTGGCTCCCTGACTCAGAGTCTTTTTTCTTTTTTTAGTTGAAGAGTTGACTCTCTCCCAGGTGTTCCAGTCGCCTGTTGAAAAGGCACTGGGATCTGTGTGATTTCCCGTGTGGCAACTCACTGCGCCGACTGAAACAGTGGCATTGAGATTCGTCCAGCTAAAAGGGCACCTGGACCAGTGTATTTTGTATGAAGAACCGCCGCGCCAGGTCACCAGCAAAGCAGCCACGCCAGCCAAAACAGCTGCACTGGCGACCCATGGGGCTCCTCTGCCTGGGAATCTCCTGGTCTGTGGGCAATAAAAATCCATCTGGAAATGCAGCACCCACTCACCCTTTGCGCTTTCACTGGGAGCTGCAATCCTGAGCTGTTCCTAGTCGGCCATCTTCTTCTTGGAGACTTTGTTCATTCCTTTTTACCCTTTTTTCTCTCATCTTTCCTTCTTGTTTTATTTCGTTGAGTTGATCTTCGACCTCTAATATCCTTTCTTCTGCTTGGTCAATTCAGCTCTTGAAACTTGTGCATGCTTCACGAGTTCTTGTGTTGTGTTTTTCAGCTCCATCAATTCGCTTATATTCCTCTCTAAGTTGTCTATTCTCGTTAGCATTTCATCAAATCTTTTTTCAAGGTTCTTAGTTTCTTTGCATTGGGTTAGAACATGTTCTTTTATCTCACAGATGTTTCTTATTACCCACCTTCTGAAACCTGATTCTGTCAATTCATCACACTCGTTCTCCATCCAACCTTGTTCCCTTGCTGGTTAGGAGTTGTGATCTCTTGTAGGAGGAGATGTGTTCTGGTTTCGGGTGTTTTCATCCTTTTTGCGCTGGTTTCTTCCCATCTTTATGGATTTATCCACCTGTCATCTTTGAAGTTGTTGACTTTCAGATGGGGTCTCTGAGTGGACATCCAGTTTGTTGATGATGAAGTTATTTCTGTTTCTTAGTTTTCCTTCTAACAGTCTGGCCCCTCTGCTGTAGGACTGCTGAGGTCCACTCCAGGCCCTGCTTGCCTGGGGATCACCTGCAGTGGCTGCAGAACAGTAATGGTTGCTGCCAATTTCTTCTTCTGTTATCTTTGTCCCAGAAGGATACCCACCAAATAGTCTGAGCTCTCCTTTATGAGGTGACTCTTTGGATATACAGGGGTCAGGAAGCTGCCTGAGGAGACAGTCTGTCCTTTATAGGAGCTCCAGTGATGACCTGTGATCTCTGTTGTTCATTTAGAGCTGCTAGGCAGGTACGTTTAAGTCTGCTGCAGCCAAACTCACAAACCCCCCTTTTTTTTTTACCCAGATGCTCTCTCCCGGGTAGTTAGGTCTTTATTTATGAGCTTCCATTGTGCTGCTGCCTTTTTATCAGGGCTGCCCTGCCCAGTGAGGAGGCAGCCTAGTCACTGTTTGCCTGCAGAGGCTTTGCTGAGCTGCTGTGGGTTCCCCCCAGCTGCTGTGTAAACTTCCCTGCAGTCCTGTTTATATGGGTGTAGTTAGAACTGCCTCGGCAAAGCCGGCCCACCTCTGTAATGGTGGGCTGTCTCTGTCGTGGTGGGTTGCCTTGGCAACAGCGGGCTACCTCTGCAATGGCAGACTACCTCTGTAATGGTGGAGTGCCTCAGTAATGGTGAACACCCCTCTCCCACAGAGCTGGACCTTCCTGGGTTCAGCTGTGCTTACTGTGAAACTCTCAACCCAGAGTGTTTCCAATTGCTGTTTTTTGGTGGGGGTGGGACCAGCTGAGCCTGATCACCTGGCTCCCTGCCTCAGAGCCTTTTTTTTTAGTTAAACAGTAGACTCTCTCCCAGGTGTTCCAGTTGCCTGTTGAAAATGTGCTGGGATCTGTGTGATTTCCCATGCAGTGACCCACTGCACCAGCTGAAACAGCAGTGCTGAGATTCGTGGTGTTTTTTCACCTGGAAATCTCCTGGCCTGGCTCCCTGTTTCAGTCCCATTTTTAATCAGATGAATGGGTGACTCTGCCTTCTCGGAGCTCCAATCACCAGCTAAAAGGTGCCCAGAACCATTTATTTTGTATGGAGAACCACTGCCGGGGCGCCAGCAAAGCAGCCCGCCGGCCAAACCAGCCGTGCTGGTGACCTGTGGGGCTCCTCCACCTGGGAATCTCCTGGTCTGTGGGCAATAAAAATCCATCTGGAAATGCGATGTCCACCCACCCTCCACTCCCACTTTCACTGGGAACTGCAATCCTGAGCTGCTCCTAATCAGCCATCTTGGATCCTCCTCTCCCCTCTTATTTTCTTGAGCAGTGGTTTGTAGTTCTCCTTGAAGAGGTCCTTCACATCCCTTGTTAGTTGTATTCCTAGGTATTTTATTCTCTGGTAGCAATTGTGAATAGGCGTTCTCCCATGATTTGGCTCTCTATTTGTCTGTTATTGGTGTATTGGAATGCTTGTGATTTTTGCAGATTGATTTTGTATCCTGAGTCTTTGCCGAAGTTGCTTATCAACTTAAGGAGATTTTGGGCTGAGATGATGAGGTCTACTAAATATGCAATGATGTCATCTGCAAACAGGGACGATTTGATGTCCTCTCTTCCTATTTCGTTCTCTTGCCTGTGGCCCTAGCCAGCACTTCCAATATTATGTTGAATAAGAGTGGTGAGAGAGGGCATCCTTGTCTTTTGCCAGTTTTCTTTTTCTTTTTTTTCTTTTTTTTTTTTTTTTGAGACGGAGTTTCGCTCTTGCTATCCAGGCTGGAGTGCAATGGCGCGATCTCGGCTCACCACAACCTCCGCCTCCTGGGTTCAGGCAATTCTCCTGCCTCAGCCTCCTGAGTAGCTGGGACTACAGGCATGCGCCACCATGCCCAGCTAATTTTTTGTATTTTTAGTAGAGACGGGGTTTCACCATGTTGACCAGGATGGTCTTGATCTCTTGACCTCGTGATCCACCCGCCTCGGCCTCCCAAAGTGCTGGGATTACAGGTTTGAGCCACCGCGCCCGGCCTTGCCAGTTTTCTAAGGGAATGCTTTCAGTTTTTGCCCATTCAGTAAGATATTGGCTGTGAGTTTGTCATAAATAGCTCTTATTATTTTGAGATATGATCCATTGGTACCTAGTTTATTGAGAGCTTTTAGCGTAAAGCGCTGTTGAACTTTGTCTAAGGCCTTCTCTGAATCTATTGAGATAATCATGTGGTTTTTGTTTTTGGTTTTCTTCATGTGATGGATTATGTTTATAGATTTGTGTATGTTGAACCAGCCTCACATCCCTGGGATGAAGCCTACTTGACCATGGTGGGTGTGATCAAACTTTCTGATGTGCTGTTGGATTTGTTTTGCCAGTATTTTATTTAAGATTCTTGCATCACTGTTCATCACAGATATTGGCCTGAAATTTTCTTTTTTAGTTGTGTCTCTGCCAGGTTTTGGTATCACGATGATGTGGTTCTCATAAAATGAGTTAGGGAGGCTTCCCTCTTTCTGTAGTGTTTGGAATAGTTTCAGAAGGAATGGTACCAGCTCCTCTTTGTACATCTGGTAGAATTCGGCTGTGAACCTGTCTGGTCATGGACTTTTTTTGGTTGATAGGCTGTTAATTGCTGCCTCAATTTCAAACCTTGTTATTGGTCTATTCAGGAATTCAACTTCTTCCTGGTTTAGTCTTGGGAGAGTATAAGTGTCCAGAAATTTATTCATTTCTTCTAGATTTAGTGGTTTATATGCATAGCATTTGTAGTAATCTCTGATGGTTTGTTTTCTGTGGGATCGGTGGTGATATCCCCTTTATCATTTTTTATTCCATCTATTTGAATCTTCTCTCTTTTCTTTTTTATTAGTCTGGCTAACAGTCTATTTATTTTGTTGATCTTTTTAAAAAACCAGCTCCTGGATTTATTAATTTTTTGAAGGGTTTTTTTGTATCTCCATCTCCTTCAGTTCTGCTTTGATCTTAGTTATTTCTTGTCTTCTGCTAGCTTTTGAATTTGTTTGATCTTGCTCCTCTAGTTCTTTTAATCATGACATTAGAGTGCCAATTTTATATCTTTCCTTGCTTCTCTGGGGGGCATTTAGTGCTATAAATAGCTCTCTACACACTGCTTTAAATGTGTCCCAGAGATTCTGGTAAGTTGTGTCTTTTTTTTGATTGGTTTTGAAGAACATCTTTATTTCTGCCTCATTTCATTATTTATCTAGTAGTCATTCAAGAGCAGGTTGTTTAGTTCCCATGTAGTTGTGCAGTTTTGAGTGAGTTTCTTAATTCTGAGTCCTAATTTGATTGCACTGTGAGAGACTGGTTGTTATGATTTCCATTCTTTTGCATTTGCTGAGGACTGTTTTACTTCCAATTATGTGGTCAGTTTTAGAATAAATGTGATGTGGTGCTGAGAAGAATGTATATTCTGTGGATTTGGGGTGGAGAGTTCTGTAGATGTCTATTAGGTCTGCTTGGTCCAGATCTGAGTTCAAGTCCTGGATATCCTTGTTAGTTTCCTGTCTCATTGATCTGTCTAGTATTGACAGTGGGATGTTAAAATCTTCCAATATTATTGTGTGGGAGTCTAAGTCTCTTTGTAGGTCATTAAGAACTTGCTTTATGAATCTGGGTGCTCCTGTATTGGGTGCATATATGTTTAGGATAGTTAACTCTTCTAGTTGCATTGATCCTTTTACCATTATGTAATACCCTTCTTTGTCTCTTTTGATCTTGGTTGGTTTAAAGTCCATTTTGTCAGAGGCTAGGATTGCAACCCCTGCTTTTTTTTTTTTTAATCTCCATTTGCTTGGTAAATGTTTCTCCATCACTTTATTTTGAGCCTATGTGTGTCTTTGCAAGTGAGGTGGGTTTCCTGAACACAGCACACCAATGGGTCTTGACTTTTTTTTTTTTTAATCCAATTTGCCATCCTGTGTCTTTTGTCTTTGGTCTTTGAAGCTAGTGACTTTTGGATGGAGTTTCTGAGTAGACATCTTTTCTGTTGATGTTGAAGCTATTTCTTTCTGTTTGTTAATTTTCTTTCTAACAGTTAGACCCCTCTGCTGCAGGTCTGCTGGAATTTGCTGGAGGTCCACGCCTGCTTTCCTGGGAATCACCTGCGGGGGCTGCAGGACAGCAAATGTTGCTGCCCGTTTCTTCTTCTGGTAGCTGTGTCCCAAAAAGGGAACCTACCAGTTGTCAGCCAGAGCTATTCTGTATGACGTGTCTCCCAGTTAGGATACACGGGGTGGGGAGGGGGTCAGGGAGCCGCTTGAGGAGGCAGCCTGTCCCTTAACGGAGCTCAAGCACAGTGCTGGGGGATCCTTGCTCCTTTCAGGGCTGCCATGCAGGGATGTTTAAGTCTGCTGAAGCAGAATTCATAACCGCCCCTTTTCCCAGATTCTCTGTCCCAGGAAAGTGGGGGCTTTTAAAGTCCCTGATGGACTGCTGTCTTTTTTTTTTCTGGGATGCCCTGCCCAGCAAGAAGGGAATCTACTTGATGGTCTGCCTGCAGAGGCCACCCCCCAGCTGCTGTGTAAACTTCCCAGCAGCTTTGTTTACGCAGGCAATGTTGAAACCGCTTACTGGGCTCTGCCCAGCTGCCGTGTAAACTTCCCAGTGGCTTTGTTTACACAGGCAATGTTGAAACCCCTTAGGGAGCCTCAGTAATGGTGGTCGCCCCTCCTCCCACCAAGCTCTAACTTCTCAGGTTGAGCTCAGACTGTTGTGCTTGTTGTAAGAATTTTAAGTCAGTGGATTTTAGTTTACCGGTCTCAGTCCCCTTTTTCAGGGGAATGGGTGGTTCTGTCTCAAGTGGCATTCCAGGTGCCACTTGACTAAAACTGCCACCCAGTTTTGTGCTGGAAACCCAGGCGCTGGCGTTGTAGGCGCCAGATGGAGTCTCCTGGTCTGTGGGTTGTGTAAACCATGGGAAAATTTAGTATATGAACCAGTGTCCAGAAAAGTCCGGGCTGTTCCCACTGCCTAACCAGTCCCAATGAGATGAACCTGGTAGCTCTATTGGAAATGTGGAGATCACTCATCTTCTGGTGCGCTCTTGCTGGGAGCTGCAGACTGGAGCTGTTCCTATTCAGCTGTTTTAGCTTTTTATTGGGGCACGACAATTGTTTCTTTTAAGGCATTGCTAAATTTTTTGTCTAAATGAAAGAAAAGAAACAAATTGAAAATTCCACATTACACACTGATCTGGTGATCTCAACATGCTCATGGGTTTCTTCTAATGATTGTACTGTTTTGGGGCATTGCTTTCTCAATTTCCTTTTTGTCTTTTTTACCTCATCTCTCGGAATAAATCAAAGGAAACCCCAGTCTTTCAAAAAGACTTCTTCTTTTGAGTTAACTTTCTTATATTGAGAACCTTCTAATCTCACTAGAATATGTAACATTGGTGTTCACTCTCAAGTATTTCTGAATATATTCCTCTATTCACAGGAGTATACTCTGGGGAAAAAATAGAGCAAGTCCTTGCCCTCCTGACCATTGAACAACAAGAGACTAATTATACAATGGGGCTAGAAAAACCCCAGAGTAAACGTGAGTACTTTCTTTCCTTTCAATTTCAAAGATGGAATTACAACTAAATTTAAAAGATATGAATTGATGGTAGTTTTAAAGACTGATGATGATGATGGGGAGGAGGAGGTGGAAGGAAATAAAAGTGATGTTGGTGAAGAGGAAGGACATGCAGTGAAATAACAGAAACTTCTTTGTGCAATGTAGATTGGACCAAGAGTGGAGATAAAATATATAAAAGAGAAATGGGAGGGAAAGAAAGAGGGTAACATGAGAAGATTCTTTTAAAGGCAAAAGGGAAAAGGAAGATGTAGGAAACACACATATGCTTATCGTGTATGAGAGGCTCTGATTGTCCCATTTTATGTCTGTCTTAAGTGACACAGGTGGCTTTGTATTGTGATAACACTAAATAATATTTTTGATAAATATACAGAACAAATGCAGAAATGTATAAATTAAAATTAAATTTTAACTTTATCTCATCACCCTCCCATGGCAGACTTCATTAGGATCACACTTTACAAAGGTCCTAAAACTACCTTTTTAGGTAACAATATTTCTTGGAGATTTCTTGCATCAATATATACTGATTACATGCTTATTTAATTACTATATAGAATGTCATTGTGTGAAGTGACCATAATTTAGAATTTCCACTACTGATGAGACAAATGCAAATATTAGATTCCAGTATGTTTTTTCTATTTTGAAAAGTACTGCCATGAATATCTTTTAACATAAATAAGTTCGATTATTTCTATAGGATAGATACCTATAATTGAAATTATTGTGGCAAATGTAATGCCTTTCAAAATGGATAAATGCTGCTAACTTGATCCTTCTAAAAGGCATTCCTAATTTTAGAGTCCAGGCAGCAGCATTTATTTTCTCACCAAGCATGCTGATTTCCCCTCAGCCTTGCCAACGCTGCATGTATTTAATTTACTTAAAAAATCTGATATGTGAAAAGTTATACCACAATCTTTTAGTTTACAGTTCCCTGATTGGGCATATTTTTGTTTGATTAGTATCTATTTATAACTTCAGCAAATTAAAATTTCAGCAAATTTCCTGCTCAAAGTTTTGCTTAGTTTTCTAGTTGATTCTGAAATTCTTTATAGTCTGGATATTAATACTATGACAAGACTTTTCTTTCACGTGTTCCTTATCTTTAATATTGTTTGTGTTATATAGAAGTTTTAATTTTTATGTACCCAAATGATCAATTTTAATGGCTTTTGGATTTTGTATCTTACTTATAAAATTCTTTTTATTCCAAAATTACCAAAAACCTTATGTTTTTCTTTCCTATTTATTCAATAAGCTCTAAAATCGATTTATTTGGAGAAAATATTTACGCTTTTTCCAGATCTAAAATATGTTGTTTGCTTTCATTTTTAGATTGCTCCTTGGTAGAATTAGCTTCCCTAGCTTGTCTTTGAGAGGAGGTTAATCTCTATTTTTTTTAGTCCTAATGGAAGGAGGCATGCATTTCCAGCTGATTCCTTGGGTTGTTGCTATAGTTTTCATCTTACTTCTCGGTTCCTGTTTCATTGCCAGTTGTTTGGGTAAGTTATTAGCCAAAGTAGAACATTTCTTGAATATTTTTTCCAAACATCTTTTCTGAAGTTGCTCTAAGCCTTTTGCTATCTTGATTTTTCTTAACATAGCTGTCTTCAGAGTCTTGTGTTCAATATTCAGAGCTACATTGTTTACCTTCTGTCTTTTGATGGTGCTACCTTGTGATAGAGAATGACAGATGGAATTTAAATCATTTTCTGTACATGTAAAAGGTGGTTACTATAGTGAATTTCTGCCCATTTTGGACTGGGATTACAAAGGGACATATCATATGAGTAAAGAGTAAGCAGCAGAAAAATAACTTTCAGATAGACTGGCTTTGAAAAGAGCAGTGTTGGAAGAGTTGTTCTCTCTCTCTTTTTCTCTTTCTTTCTTTTTTTTTTTTGAGACGGAGTTTCACTCATGTTACCCAGGCTGGAGTGCAATGGCGCGATCTCGGCTCACCGCAACCTCCGCCTCCTGGGTTCAGGCAATTCTCCTGCCTCAGCCTCCTGAGTAGCTGGGATTACAGGCATGCACCATCATGCCCAGCTAATTTTTTGTATTTTTAGTAGAGACGGGGTTTCACCATGTTGGCCAGGATGGTCTCGATCTCTTGACCTCGTGATCCACCCGCCTCGGCCTCCCAAAGTGCTGGGATTACAGGAGTGAGCCACCGCGCCCGGCCTCTTTTTCTCTTTCTTTACCTCTCTCTCTTTCTTTTTTTCCTTTCTTTTGACCTCTTTATTGATATAAAATTGACATATAAAAACCTGCACATATTTAATGTATACATCTCAATTTGGGAGATAAGTATACAGCCTTGAAACCATCACCATCATTAAAACCATTGGAAGACATTCTTTCTGATATCGCAAATAATTATAATTAAAGTAATATGGTATAGGTGCAAGGCAAGTAGGCTAGAGGAAAATAAAGGAGAGCTTGGTTACAGATCCTGCATGTATATAAGACTCTTCATATAGAACAAAAGACAGTATCTCGGAGTTATGGGAAAAGAACAGTTTTATTTAATTAATGTTGCAGAGCCCATTGATTATTTATATTTAAAAGATGAAGTTGGTCTCCTGCATCATACTATATACAAAAACAAATCTAGAGTGGATTATTGTGCAAAATGTGAAAAGTAAATCAATAAAGATTTAAGAAGATAAATGGAGAATTTCCTCATGACCTTAAGGCAGAGAACAATTTCTTAAACAAGTCACAAAATGCACTAGAAAATAAACATTGGCAAATTATACTACATTAAAATGAGTTACTGTACAACAAAACATATTACTAACAGTGAAAATAAGCCATAGGAGAAGATACTTGTAATGTATATTATTAGTAAATAATTCACATGCAGATTATATAAAATTTTTTTCAAACCAATAGGAAAAATATTTACAATAAAAACAGTGGGCAAAGTCTTAAATAGGTACTAAAAAAAGAGAAAATGAAATGTCTAATAAACACACAAAAGTGCCAGGCTCATTAATTATCAGGGAAATGCAAATGCAACTCACAATAAGATACCTTTGCACACATAACAGGATGGCAACAATTAAAAAGTCCGGCACTACCAAATATTGATGATGCTGTGGAGCAAATGGACCTCTAATGAATTGCTTCTGGTGGAGTTTAAGTATTACAACCAATTTGGAAAAGTTGGCCACTATCATAGTTTACAATATTCATACCCTATTGCCTGCAGCTCCACTCCTACATATATGACCTACAGAAATGCATGCTTCTGTGCTCCACGATGCATGGCCAAAAATGCTCAGAAGAGCATAATTCACAGTAGCCAAACACTGGAAACCATGCAAACATCTAATAGGAGTAGAATAGATAAATATATTTCATTTCATGAAGACACTAGTTCACTTACGGCAATGAAAATAGATGAATTATAGCCGGCAGGTAACAAAATAGATAAATTTCAGAAACATTGCTAAACAAAAGGCAGAATCAGAATATATACTGTATGATTGCCATTCAAAAACAGGCAGATGTGATCTATAGGGGACATGTTAGTAAGTGATGAAATTGTGAAGCAGAGCACAGTGGTTACCTTTAAAGGAGAGGGAGTGAGTTGTATTTGAGATGCAAAGGCTACCTGGGGTTTTGGCAGTATTCTGTTTCTTGAGCTGAGCTTAGTTTTCTTGAGGTTAGTTGTTACCTGGAGTGTTCACCTTACAATAATTTGCTAAACTGTTTTCCACTTTTTTACATTTGTTTATATTTCAAGGTGAAAGTATTTTAGAAATGCATAAGGCTCATACAACCCAGTGCTCACCAAAAGCCTCTACTCAACACACATTTTGATAGAAAAACATGCTTACAAGCATGTGCACATAAAAGTTTGCAAAACTCCTATAAAGCACAAAATAGACAATATAATAATAAAAATATTAATTTTCAACAATTACTTTCAACCAATTCACCCAGAGCTGAAGCAAACAAGCTGCATAGAAAGAAAAGAGAATATGAGGGCCTTAACTATTAGGATATGAGAAAGGTTAGGGAGGTCAGCCCCTATTTCCCTAATTAGTGCTTATATAGAAAATGGAAACTAACTTGCTTTTATCCTTGACAGTGACTCATCACAACTTTTCACGCTGTAAGAGAGGCACAGGAGTGAACAAGTTAGAGCACCATGCAAAGCTCACTTGCATCAAAGAGAAATCAGAACTGAAAAGTGCTGAAGGTAGACAGCATAAGAAAATTTCTCTTTTAATTTCCATTTTCATTGAAATTCATAATTTGACTTAAGGAATGTCAATAGTGAACCAGGAAGGATTAAAATAGCATAAGACGAGAATCTGGCATAGGAGTACCTAACAATACATTAAGATAGAATTATTTCTCATTACTGTAATCAGTTAATAACTGGAGAATATGGCTTAACAGATCGATGGGTTCTTTTTGACATCCAAAATGTAACAAATTGAATTTTTCCTTGATTCAGATATATCATAAAGACAGGTTCCTCCTAGAATATATAGCTTTGCGGACATGTCTTTATTTCTTTTATTATTGTAGAATTTGTCATCTCATTTGGGAGAATGGAAGAGTGCTTGAGTTTTAGTAGGTTCTTTACCCCCCTTTAGGTAAAATATCCTGCAAAAGCTTTGTCATGGAAACACTTTCAATATGAAAGTCAACGGATGTAGGAACATTGAATAATATTTATGCTTTATAAGATAATGTTTTATAATTTTCTTATAGTCATTACGTGGTTTCCAATACTTACGTTTAGAAGATATTTAGGAATGCAATTTTTAGGATCTTTTGGCAGGACAGAATAATTTTGGTAATCTTGATATTATTCTCAGAAACATAAATTGAGTATTAGGTAGTGGAATAGTTAACGCAACCTGTTACAGATGAAATGCTCTTTCGTTACCAATTTCCATTTTAATTTTCACCTGAGGGAGCACCTGGAACTGTTGTCCTGTTGACTGGAGAGCCTTCCAGTCCAACTGCTATTTTCCTCTTACTGACAACAAGACGTGGGCTGAGAGTGAAAGGAACTGTTCAGGGATGAGGGCCCATCTGATGACCATCAGCACGGAAGCTGAGCAGGTGTGTTGGGAGGATCACATCAGTTTCTCTGCTGGTTTGAATCTCTTTGTGAAAAAAGAGGAATTTCTCTGTCTTGCAATGCCTCTGTCTGTTTTCATCTGCTCCATTTGCCTAGAAAGCCCTTTCTTCCTCTTCAATTTTTTGTCTTATGGCCAACTTCTTTTGGCCTTTCTATATTAGATTCATATGTTATCTGCTCCGGAAAGCTACCCTAACTACCTTCTGCATTCTACCCCTCCCTTTTCTAAGTAGGCGGTACTTCTGTGGGACTTTGTGCACAATGAGATCATGGCATTTACTCCACTCCACTACAACTGTGTTTACTGCTCCATCTCTTTCGGTGACTCCTCCTACGTGGAGAGCTGGGACCATGCTCTACGCACCTTTGCATTTCCAACGTCCTGTGCAGTGTGAAGCACACTGGATAGGTCTTGATAAGTGTTTGGTTAGTAGGTGAATAAATGAATGGCTAATCAGGACTGAACTAGCTTCTTAGGATAAAGTATAGGAAAAATAGTTCAAATATATGGATCTAACAATAAGTAAAGAAATATTAGGGTAAATTCTTTAAAGGCTGAAATTGATTTCCTCATATAATATGTTTCCACTTATGTACCATGACTCAGATCCTAAGTTTTTCTTGATGAATAGTGTCCTCAAGGAGTTTGTCTCCATAGCTTTACAATCCATAGGTTCAGTGATTCTGAATAAAGTGGAATTTAATGAAATATGCACACCATTAAAGAAGGTGATATTACAAACAAAACCTCCTTACAATTCTAATCCTATTAAGCATTGTGCTGAAAGGGTTGTAAGTACGACCTCACTTAATCTTCATAGTAACTCTGTGAAGTATTTGGAGGTGTCCCTTCTGAAGATGAAAGCACTGGGGATTTGGTGAGACTGAAGCACTTAAATTACAAGCAGGATTTGAAAACAGATCTACCTGATGCCAGAGCTTTTGTGCTTAACCAGTAAACTAGTTGACATCTTTCCTCTTTTTCCAACATAATAGCCATCACCAGACTCATGCAAATATATTAAAATTTCTGTTTTTTATGCAGAACTTTACTATTCAATTTTTGGATAGACGGTTTTCCTATTTCCTTGGACTTAGAAATGAGAACGCTGAAGGACAGTGGCGCTGGGTGGACCAGATGCCATTTAACCCACGCATAGTGTGAGTATATCGAGTGGGTCTAAGGGGATTTATGAGCAAAGGTTAGAAGATGGTAGCAAGAAACATCCATTTTGAAGTGGAATACATTGATATAAAAATGTTAGGAGAAAGCACTGTAGATTGAGTAATCTCCATATGCTATGTCCCAGTTCCAGAATGGTTCTGTGATTTCCATGAAATTATCAGTATTCTTATTTATACAATGTCAATAATGAAAGAATGAATAGCGTGGAAGTGATATAAAAATTGTTTTAGGCTTGACATTTAAATAAACAATATAAGCAATAAAGATTGTCTTTGAATTAGAATTAAAATCTTCTCAGTTTTATTTTCTTGAAGCCAATATTGCTTAGTAAAAATATAATGCAAAACCACATGTGCAATTTAAAATTTTTGGTAGCCACATTGAGAAAGTAAAAAGAAGCAAGTGAAATGTATTTTATTAATGTATTAATGATGTATGTAACCCAGTATATCCAAATCTTACCATTTCAACATGTGATCGATATAAAATTATTACTGAGATGTTTGACATTCTTCATTGGTACTAACTCTTCAAAATACAGTGTGCACTTAAGACTTAAAGCACATTTCAATTCAGAGAAGCAACATTTCAAGTGCTCAGTAGCTACAAGTGTCTAGTGACTATAGTATTAGTGCAGGTCTAAACTGTTCACTAGGGACATTTCTCTGAATTGTCTCCTAATATATCTATATCTAATCTACATCTATAGTCTACATCATCTATATATACCTATATATCTCTATCTATGTTGTTTTTCTTTCAGATTCTGGCATGAGAACGAACCCAACAACAATCAGGGAGAAAACTGTGTTGTTCTTGTTTATAACCAAGATAAATGGGCCTGGAATGATGTTCCTTGTAACTTTGAAGCAAGTAGGATTTGTAAAATACCTGGAATGACCCTCAACTAGAAACCCACAAAGTGCTGCTTGTGATGGAGAGAGAAAAGAACCAATTAGAACAGGGCAGAATGTACATGCATCATTGGAACACAGAAAACATGCTGGGTTATAGAGCATTTTTAGTCATGATGGTCTTTTTAATTTTGTTTGATTGATTCAAGATTGTGTGTGTGTGTGTGTGTGTAGATAACGTGGTTTTTGTATGGTGTTTGATAGAAGGAATAATCTTTCTTTGCTTTCTTAGGAGTATTTCAAGGTGTTTACTCTTCAACTGGTGTGCACTGAATGCATATTTAGAAGAATGGCTTGAATAATGCAATCTCCTTGTCATTTCCCCCCACTCAGATTCTTAGCTCTTAAAATTCAAAGGTGGGATATTCTAACTGGTAGTGGTGCATCATTTTTAACACAAATATTACAGGTACTTTAAAGATTTTTAAACCACATTTTTTAATGCTTCATTTTCAGACTTTTTAATACCAGTCATTACGTTTGCATTCTATAAGCAAAATTTTTCCAGAACAGCGTGGAATAGTTCTGAATTATGATATTGTACAGATAGATAAAAGTCCAAATGCCTTTTAAAAAGTTTACTTCTTACTCCACCCAACATGTCTTTGCAAAGCAGGAATTCTTTGTAAGACACCTTAAACAAAGTCCTTCAATTCTATAGCAGAGGAAATAAAATCCCTTGGAAGCCAAAGGGCTCACCTTCACATTGCTATTTCATGACAGACCCAGCTGTGTTTCATTAGAGATAAAATGTATTCCCTTTGGTATCACAGGAAGTTACTGGGAATGACTTGGCCTCATTACTTAGCTAACGACTGGATACAATTTCTTAATTATTTGAAGTAACAGTGTATTCAGGTTTGCATTTTTAATTTGAATAGAAAATCATGTTTTCAACCAATTTATTCAAATTTTTAATGTTTCTTTAGAGCTGTATAATTATAGTTTAAACTAGCAAGGAAGTCATTGTTCTGACAGCCAGAAATTATGCTTTTCTGATGCACGTAGTATTAATTGTGAAGGGCAGTCACATCCAACTTTAATAAAATATGGCGGTCTTTCTTAAAATTCTCAATTTGTTAATTTTTCCTGGATCTAAGCTGGAAAATTCCAAGGAATGGATTTTTAACCTAACTTTCCTACTACTACTTTTAAAAATAGTATTTATTTTGTAAATTAGTTGTTGATTTTTTGGGTTTGAAATGTTGGTGTTTGATTATGTGTGGTGGTGTGTGTGTGTGTGTGTAGCTGTGTTCAAAGCTGATACTTTTAGCTGAAATGGTGCTGAATAACTTTGATTGTGTTTGCCATATTCACTAAATTACCTAGCATGAAACCTACAAAACTTGTTGAAGTAACTTTATGTAAATGCTAATGGGCTTTGTATAGTTAATATTATCCATTTTTAGTTTGTAGAAAACTATGTATAGGTAGCGATTCAGTTGTCAATAAAATGTGATCTCCTTGTGATTTTATTCATCTGTGCCTGTATCTGTGACCTATTTCTCCCAATGCTGATCGCCTTTTATTACCTCTGTGGCTACCACTATAGACCAACCTACCACTTTGCTCACCTACATTATTGCAATGACTTTGGATTGGTCTCCCTGTTTCCACCCTGCTATGGTTTGAATGGCCCCTCCAAAACTCATATTGAAACATAATCCCAAATGTGGCAGTATTGAAAGGTGGGGCTTTTCTTTTTTTCTAAAGTAACAATTTTCTTTATTTCTTCTAAAACAAGAACAAAAATGGGAAACATGCAGAACGTGCAGGTTTGTTACATAGGTATATGTGTGCCATGGTGGTTTGCTGCCATCTTCTAAGTCCCCTCCCGTCGCCCCCAACCCCACCACAGGCCCTGGTGTGTGTGTTCCCCTCTCTGTGTCCATGTTTTCTCAATGTTCAACTCCCACTAATGAGTGAGAACATGTGGTATTTGGTTTTCTGGTCTTGTGTTAGTTTGCTGAGGAGAATGGCTTCCAGTTTCATCCATGGACCTGCAAAGCTCATGATCTCATGCCTTTTTATGGCTGCATAGTACTCCGTGGTGTATATGTACCACATTTTCTTTATCTAGTCTATCATCGATGGGCATTTGGGTGGGTTCCATATCTTTGCTATTGTGAACAGTGCTGCAGTAAACATTTGTGTGCATGTGTCTTTATGTTGATTTATATACCTTTGGGTAGATACCCAGTAATGGGATTGCTAGGTCAAGTGATATTTCTCATCCTAGATTCTTGAGGAATCGCCACACTGTCTTCCACCATGGTTGAACTAATTTACACTCCCACCAACAGTGTAAACGAGTTCCTGTTCTCCATAGCCTCTCCAGCATCTGTTGTTCCCTGACTGTTCTTTTTTTTTACTTTCTTTCTTTTTTATTGTACTTTGGGCTCTGGAGTACACGTGCGCATCATGCATCCTGCAGGATTGTTGCATAGGTACATGCCATGGTTGTTTGCTGTCTCCATACCCCCCCACCCCGCCATCGCCTACGTCAGGCATTTCTCCCAGTATTATCCCTCCCTATCCTCCCCGCCCCTCCCTGCTATCTCTCCCCTCCCCTCCACCCCCCACCTAGCCCAGCGGGTGTTGTTCCCCTCCCTGTGCCCAAGTGTTCTCATTGTTCATCACCCACCTATGAATGAAAACATGCAGTATTTGGTTTTCTGTTCTTGTGTCAGTTTGCTGAGAATGATGGTTTCTAGATTCATCCACGTCTCTACAAAGGACAAGAAGTTGTTTTTTATGGCTGCATAGTATTCCATGGTGTATATGTGCCACATTTTCTTTGTCCAGTCTATCATTGGTGGGCATTTGGGTTGGTTCCAGGTCTTTGATATCATAAACAGTTCCACAACAAACATATGTGTGCATGTGTCTTTATAATAGAACAATTTCTAGTCCTTTGGATATATACCCAGTAATGGGATTGCTGGATCAAATGGAATTTCTATTTCTAGATCCTTGAGGAATCACCACACTGCCTTCCACAATGGTTGAACTAATTTACCCTCCCATCAACAGTGCATCAGTGTTCCTTTTTCTTCACATCCTCTCCAGCATCTGTTGTCTCCAGATTTTTAAATGATCGCTATTCTAACTGGCATGAGATGGTATTTCATTGTGGTTTTGATTTGCGTTTCTCTGATGACCAGTGATGATGAACATTTTTTCATATGTTTGTTGGCCTCATAAATGTCTTCTTTTGTAAAGCATCTGTTCATATCCTCTGCCCACTTTTGAAAGGGTTTGTTTGTTTTTTTCTTGTAAATCTGCTTTAGTTCTTTGTAGATTCTGGATATTCAGCCTTTGTCAGATGGGTAGACTGCGAAGTGTTTTTTCCCATTTTGTTGGTTGCTGGTTCACTCTAATGATTGTTTCTTTTGATGTGCAGAAACTCTTAAGTTTAATTAGGTCCCATTTGTCTATTTTGGCTTTTGCTGTCATTGCTTTTGGTGTTTTAGTCATGAAGTCCTTGCCTATGCCTATGTCGCCTCTCTTGTTCTTTCAGTTGTGATGTTAGAGTGCCAGTTTGGGCTCTTTGCAGCTTTCTGATGTGGGCAGTTAGTGCTATAAATTTCCCTCTTAACACTGCTTTAGCTGTGTCCCAGAGATTCTGGTACATTTTCTCTTTGTTCTCAGTGGTTTCAAAGAACTTTCTGATTTCTGCCTTAATTTCACTATTTTCCCAGAAGCCATTCAGGAGCAGGTTGTTCAATTTCCATGAAATTGTGCAGTTTTGAGTGAGTTTCTTAATCCTGAGTTCTAATTTAATTGCACTGTGGTCTGAGAGACTGTTATGATTTCAGTTCTTTCGCATTTGCTGAGGAGTGTTTTACTTCCAATTATTTGGCCAATTTTAGGATAAGTGCCATGTGACACTGAGCAGAATGCATATTCTGTTGATTTGGGGTAGAGAGTTCTATAGACGTCTACTGGGTCCACTTGATCCTGAGCTGAGTTCAAGTACTGGATATCCTTTTTAATTTTCTGTCATATTGATCTGTTTAATACCGACAGTGGGCTGTTAAAGTCTCCCACTATTATCGTGTGGGAGTCTAAGTCTCTTTGTAGGTCTCTAAGAACTTGTTTTATGAATCTGGGGGCTCCTGTATTGAGTGCATATATGTATTTAGAATAGTTATCTCTTGTTTAATGGTTCCCTTTATGATTATGTAAAGCTTTTCTTTGTCTTTTTTGACCTTTGTTGGTTTAAGGTCCATTTTGTCAGAGACTAAGATTGCAAACCCAGTTTTTTTTGCTTTTCATTTTCTTGGAAAATTTTCCTCCATCTCTTTATTTTGAGCCTGTGTGTTTTTCCTTCATTTTGACCTTGGAGAATATGGTGATTATGTGTCTTGGGGTTGATTTTCTTGTGGAGTATCTTAATGGTGTTCTCTGTATTTCCTGAATTTGAATGTTGGCTTGTCTTGCTAGGTTGGGGAAGTTTTCCTGGATAATATTCAGATGTGTGTTTTCTGGCTTGTTCCCATTCTCCCCATCTCCTTCTGGTAATCCAATCAATTGTAGGTTTGGTCTTTTTATGAAGTCCCATATTTCTTGGAGGCTTTATTTCTTTTCATTCTTTTTTCTCTATTCTTGTCTGCATGTCTTATTTCAGAAAGGTGGTCTTCAAACCACCTTACTGAAATATCCTTTCTTCCACTTGGTCTATCTAGCTCTTGATACTTTATGCTTCACTAAGTTTTCACGCTTTTTCAGCTCCATCAGGTCGTTTATCTTCCTCTCTAAACTAGTTATTCTAATTAGCAATTCCTCTAATTGTTTATCAAGGTTCTTAGCTTCTTTCCATTGGATTAGAGCATGCTCTTTTAGCTTATTGTAGTTTTTTGTTACCCATCTTCTGAAGCCTTCTTCTGTCAATTCATCCATCTGATCCTCCGTCCAGTTCTGCACTGTTGATGGAGAGATGTTGCAATCATTTGGAGGAGAAGAGGCACTCTGGCCTTTTGGGTTTTCAGCATATTTTCATTGATTCTTTTTCATCTTTGTGAGTTTGTCTAGTTTCAGTCTTTGAGACTGCTGACACTTGAATGGGGTTTTTGTAGGACTCTTTTTGTTGTTGATGATGCTGTTGTTGTCACTTTCTGCTTGTTTGTTTTTCTTTCAATAGGTTCCTCTTCTGTAGGGCTGCTGCGATTTGCTGGGGATTCACTTCAGGCCCTATTCATCTGATTCACTTCCGTGCCTGGAGATGTCACTCAAGGAGGCTGGAGAGCAGCAAAGATGGGTGCCTGCTCCTTCTTCTGGGACCTCTGACCTCGAAGAGCACCAACCTGTGCCAGCAGGATTGCTTCTATATAGGGTGATTGACAATACCCGTTGGAGGGTCTCTCCCATTTGGGTGGCACAGGAAGCAGGACTTGATTAATGAAGCACCTTGTCCCTTGGTGAAGGTTGTGTTTTGCTGGGGGGAAACCCATTCATCTGGGCTGCCCAGATTCCCTGTCAGGGACTTATATATATATATGTATATATGTATGTATATATAGTACATACATATATATGTGTATATATATACACATATATATGTATGTACTATATATAATAAACATATACATAAGTACACATATAGTATAACCATTTATGGAAATGTAAATAAGAAATTCATAATCATAGTTACTCTAAGAGGCATTTCAGTAACTGGAGTTCAGGGTAGGAAATTTATTTATCTTATGCTTTTACTAATTTTTTTACCATTTGCCTTTTTAACACACATATATTACCGTTTCAAAGATAAAAAAGCCATCAGAAATTTTTAAGAATTTTAAGCTTCTAGGACTACCATAATATACTAAAATAATTAGAACCGATTTTTATGAAATTGCTGTCTTTCCCTTGAAGAGATTGTGATGAAGTGCCATGAGAGTTCAGAATAGACTGAAACAGGCTGTGGATATGTATTAGTTTATTTTCTATTGCTTATAACAGGATATCTGAGACTGGTAATTTATAAAGAAAAGGGGCCAGGTGCAGTGGCTCATGCCTGTAATCTCAGTACTTTGGGAGGTCGAGGTGGGCAGATCATGAGGTCGGGAGTTCAAGACCATCCTGACCAACATGATGAAACCCTGTCTCTACTAAAAATACAAAAAAATTACCCAGCATGGTGGCACGCACCTGTAATCCCAGCTATTCAGGAGGCTGAGGCAGGAGAATCGCTTGAACCAAGGGGGCAGAGGTTGCAGTGAGCCAAGATTGCATCACTGCACTCCAGCCTGGGCAACATAATGAGACTCCGTCTGAAAAAAAAAGAAAGAAAGAAATTTATTTCTCATAATTATGGAGGCTGAGAAGTTCAAGGTCACAAAACCGTATCTGGTGAGGGCCTTCTTGCTGGTAGGGACTCTCTGTAAAGAGTCTGGAGGTGGTACAGGATATCACACGGTGAGGGTGCTGCCCATACTAACTGCTAGCTCAGGTCTCTCTTCCTCTTTTTATAATGCCACCAGTTCTCTGCCTATGATAGCCCATTAATACATCAACCCATTAATCCACTATTTTATGACTAGGAGTTAATTTATTCATGAAGATAGAACCCTCATGATCCAAACACCTCTTAAAGGTCCCATCTTTCAGGCGGGGCCAAGATGGCCAATTAGAAGCAGTGGTGTTCAGAGGCTCCCATGGAAAAAAAAAAATTAAAAATGAGTGACTCCTTCACCAGCAACCAAAGTATCCTGCTGTCTCATCATAATTGACTGGAAGTCTGGTGTGACCCATGCAGAGAAGAAAGAGCAGTGTGGTGCGGTGGCCACGTGAGAGCCACTTGGGGAAGGGTAACTGGCCACTGGAGGCAGTGAGTGAACACACTACCCAGCCAGGGAAACTGTGTTTTTTCCACAGAACTATGTAACCCACGAATTGGAAGACCCCTCTCACAAACTCATGCCACGGGTGCCTATCATCCCAACCCTGGAACCGTGATTCTTACAGGCTCTCAGCTGGAATCTGCCTACGCTTACAGAACTTCAGGAAGAGGGCAATCGGCAATGGCTGTGGCTGCCTGCTAAGCAGTTTGAGCTCCTTGAGGAAACAGCGGCCAGCACTGGGACTCACAACTACCCAACACGCAAAGCTCCCTGGGTGGGGGAAGGGCAGCACCCATTTCTGTAGCTCCAGGCTGCACTTTTTCCCTGCTGGAGCCAGGGAGGCTGGACAGCTTGGTCGCAAGACGTCCCCACAGCCCAACACACCAGCTGTGGCAGCCTGTGCCCAGAGTGCCTCTTCAGGCCGAAACTTGACCCCTCCTTTCTCAGTGGACAGGGCTTCCCTGAAGGATCTCCAATAACTCCAGTCAGAGGCTCAGGGACAGAATTTGGATTTCCCTAGGTCTGAGCCCCTTGGGGGAGGGGTGGCTACAGTCTCTGCAGACAAGTAGACTTAGCCTCTCCTCCTGGTAGTTCTGAGGAATCTGGGCAGCCCAGATGAATGGGTTTCCCCCCAGCAAAACACAACCTTCACCAAGGGACAAGGTGCTTCATTAATCAGGTCCTGCTTCCTGTGCCACCCAAATGGGAGAGACCCTCCAATGGGTATTGTCAAACACCCTATATAGACGCAATCCTGCTGGCACAGGTTGGTGCTCTTCGAGGTCAGAGGTCCCAGAAGAAGGAGAGGCACCCATCTTTGCTGCTCTCCAGCCTCCTTGAGTGACATCTCCAGGCACGGAAGTGAATCCCCAGCAAACCGCAGCAGCCCTACAGGAGAGGAACTTATTGAAAGAAAAACAAACAAGCAGAAAGTGACAACAACAGCATCATCAACAACAAAAAGAGTCCTACAAAAACCCCATTCAAGTGTCAGCAGCCTCAAAGACTGAAACTAGACTAGGTTTCATAAGTGAAGGCGAAATAAAATCCTTTACGAACAAGCAATTGCTGAGATATTTCACCACCAGGCCTGCCTTACTAGAGCTCCTGAAGGAAGCACTAAATATGGCAAAGAACAACCAGTACCAGCCACTCCAAAAATGTACCAAATGGTAAAGACCATCAATACAATGAAGAAACTGCATTAACTAATGGGAAAAACAACCAGCTAGTATGAAAATGGCAGGATCAAATTCACATATAACAATATTAACCTTAGCCCGGGCGTGGTGGCTCAAGCCTGTAATCCCAGCACTTTGGGAGGCCGAGGCAGGTGGATCACAAGGTCAAGAGATCAAGACCATCCTGGTCAACATGGTGAAACCCCGTCTCTACTAAAAATACAAAAAATTAGCTGGGCATGGTGGCGCGTGCCTGTAGTCCCAGCTACTCAGGAGGCTGAGGCAGGAGAATTGCCTGAACCCAGGAGGCGGAGGTTGCGGTGAGCCGAGGTCGAGCCATTGCACTCCAGCCTGGGTAACAAGAGCGAAACTCCGTCTCAAAAAAAAAAAAAAAAAACAATATTAACCTTAAATGTAAATTGGCTAAATAGCCCCATCAGAAGATGCAGACTGGCAAATTGGATAAAAAGTTAAGACCCATCGGTGTCCTGTATTCAGGAGACCCATCTCACATGCAAAGACACACATAGACTCAAAATAAAGAGATGGAGGAAGATTTACCAAGAAAATGGTGAGAAAAAAAAAAGCAGTGTTTGCAAGCCTAGTCTCTGATAAAACAAACTTTAAACCAACAAAGATCAAAAGAGACAAAGAGGGACATTACATAATGGCAAAGGGATCAATGCAACAAGAAGAGCTAACGATCCTAAATATATACACACCCAATACAGGAGCACCCAGATACATAGAGCAAGTTTTTAATGACCTATAAAGAAACTTAGATTTCCACACAATAATATTGGGAGACTTTAACATTCCACTGTCAATATTAGATAGATCAATGAGATAGAAAATTAACAAGGATATCCAGGACTTGAACTCAGATGTGGACCAAGCAGACCTAACAGACATCCACAGAACTCTCCACCCCAAACCACAGAATATACATTCTTCTCAGCACCACATCACACTTACTCTAAATTGACCACATAATTGGAAGTAAGTCACTCCCCAGCAAATGAAGAAAAGAACAGAAATCGTAACAACCAGTCTCTCAGACCACGGTGCAATCAAATTAGAACTCAGGACTAAGAAACTCATGCAAAACCACACAACTACATGGAAACTGAACAACCTGCTCTTGAATCACTACTGGATAAATAAGGAAATGAAGGCAGAAATAAAGATATTCTTTGAAACCAATGAGAATGAAGACACAATGTACCAGAATCTCTGGGACACATTTAAAGCAGTGTCTAGAGGGAAATTTATAGCACTAAAAGTCCACATGAAAAGCGAGAAAAGTTTGAAAATTGACACCAAATCGTCACAATTAAAAGAACTAGGGGAGAAGGAGCAAACAAATTAAAAAGCTAGCAGAAAAGAAGAAATAACTAAGATCAGAGCAAAACCGAAGAAGATAGAGACACAAAAAACCCTTCAAAAAATCAATAAATCCAGGAGCTGGTATTTCAAAAAGATCAACAAAATAGAGAGACCGCTAGCCAGACTAATAAAAAAGAAAAGAGAGAAGAATCAAATAGATGCAACAAAAAATTATAAAGGGGATATCACCACCAATTCCACAGAAATACAAACTACCATCAGAGATTAGTACAAACAACTCTATGCGCGTAAACCAATAAATCAAGAAGAAATGGATAAATTCCTGGACACTTACACCCTCCCAAGACTAAACCAGGAAGAAGTTGAATCCCTGAATAGACTAATAACAATGTCTGAAGTTGAGGCAGCAATTAATAGTCTACCAACCAAAAAAAAGTCCAGGTCCAGATGGATTCACAGCTGAATTCTACCAAATGTACAATGAGGAGCTGGTACCATTCCTTCTGAAACTATTCCAATAATACAAAAAGAGAGAATCCTCCCTAACTCATTTTATGAGACCAACACCATCCTGATACCAAAACCTTGCAGAGACACAACTAAAAGACAAAATTTCAGGCCAATATCCATGATGAACATTGATGCAAAATCTTCAATAAAATACTGGCAAACAAAATGCAACAGTACATCAAAAAGATTATCCATCACGACCAAGTAGTCTTCATCCTGGGGATGCAAGGCTGGTTCAACATGCACAAACCTATAAATGTAATCCATCACATAAGCAGAACCAAAGACAAAAACCACACAATAATTCAATAGATGCAGAGAAAGCCTTTGAAAAAATTTAACAGCACTTTATGCTAAAAACTCTCAATAAACTAGGTATCAATAGAAGTATCTCAAAATAACAAGAGTTATTTATGACAAACCCACAGCCAATATCATACTGAATGGGCAAACACTGGAAGTATTCCCTTTGAAAACTGGCACTAGACAAGGGTGACTTCTCTCACCATTTCTATTGAACATAGTATTGCAAGTTCCAGCCAGAGCAATAGGACAAGAAGGGGTTATAAAGAGTACTCAATTAGAAAAACTGGGCATCAAATTGTCTCTATTTGCAGACATGATTGTATATTTAGTAGATCCCATTGTCTCAGCCCCGAATCTCCTTAAGATGATAAGCAACTTCAGCAAAGTCTCAGGATACAAAATCAATCTGCAGGCCGGGCGCGGTGGCTCACGCTTGTAAACCCAGCACTTTGGGAGGCCGAGGCAGGTGGATCACGAAGTCAAGAGATCAAGACCATCCTGGTCAACATGGTGAAACCCCATTTCTACTAAAAATACAAAAATTAGCTGGACATGGTGGCGCACGCCTGTAGTCCCAGCTACTCGGGAGGCTGAGGCAGGAGAATTGCTTGAACCCAGGAGACGGAGGTTGCAGTGAGCCAAGATCGCGCCATTGCACTCCAGCCTGGGTAACATGAGTGAAACTCCATCTCAAAAAAAAAAAAAAAAAATCAATCTGCAAAAATCACAAGCATTCCTATACACCAATAACAGAAAAACAGAGAGCCAAATCTTGAGTGAACCCCCATTCACAATTGCTACAAAGAGAATAAAATATCTAGGAATATAACTGACAAAAGATGTAAAGGACCTCTTCAAGGAGAACTACAAACCACTTCTCAAGGAAATAAAAGAGGACAAAAACAGATGGAAACACATTCCATGCTCATGGTTAGGAAGAATCAAGATTGTGAAAATGGCCATACTGCCCGAAGTAATTTATAGATTCAATGCTATCCCCATCAAGCTACAAATGACCTTCTTCACAGAACTGGAAAAAACCACCTTAAACTTCATATGGAACCAAAAGAGAGCCCGCATAGCTAAGACAATCCTAAGCAAAAAGAACAAAGCTGGAGGCAACATGCTGCCTGACTTCAAACTATACTACAAGACTACAGTAATCAAAACAGCATGGTACTGGTACAAAAACAGAGACATAGACCAATGGAACAGAGCAGAAGCCTCAGAAGCAACACCACACATCTACAACCATCTGATTGTTGACAAAACTGACAAAAACAAGCAGTGGGGAAAGGATTCCTGTTTAATAAATGGTGTTGGGAAAATTGGCTAGCAATGCACAGAAAGCAGAAACTGAATCCTTCCTGACACCTTATACTAAAATTAAATCCAGATGGATTAAGGATTTAAACATAAAACCCAACACCATAAAAACCCTAGAAGAAAACCTAGGCAAAACCATTCAGGACATAGGCATAAGCAAGGACTTCATGGCTAAAACACCAAAAGCATTGTCAACAAAAGCCAAAATAGACAAATGGGATCTAAATAAACTTAAAAGCAAAAGAAACAATCATTAGAGTGAACTGGCAACCAACAGAATGGGAAAAAATTTTGCAATCTACCCATCTGACACAGGGCTAATATCCAGAATCTAAAAAGAACTAAAACAGATTTACAAGAAAAAAAACCAAACCCATCCAAAAGTGGGCAAAGGATATGAACAGACACCTTTCAAAAGAAGGCATATATGAGGCCAATATATATATGAAAAAATGCTCACCATCACTGGTCACTAGAGAAATGCAAATCAAAACCACATTGATACTGGAGAGGATGTGGAGAAATAGGAACACTTTTACACTGTTGGTGGGAGTGCAAATTAGTTCAACCATTGTGGAAGACAGTGTGGTGATTCCTCAAGGATCTAGAAATAGAAATTCCATTTGGCCCAGCAATCCCATTAATGGGTATATACCCAAAGGACTATAAATCGTTCTATTATAAAGACACATGCACACGTATGTTCATCACGGCACTGTTTACAATAGCAAAGACCAAGGACCTGGAACTAACCCAAATGCCCATCAATGATAGAATGGACAAACAAATGTGGCACATATACACCATGCAATGCTACGCAGCCATAAAAACCAATGAGTTCATGTCCTTTGAAGGGACATGGATAAATGTGAAACCGTCATTCTCAGCAAACTGACACAAGAACAGAAAATCAAACACTGCATGTTCTCACTCATAGATGGGTATTGAATAATTAGAACACATGAACGCAGGGAGAGGAGCATCACACATTGGGGTATGTTGGGGTGGCTAGGGGAAAGACAGTGGGGGTTAGGGTGGGAAGGGATAAAGTGGGGAGACATGCCAGGTATATGTGGTGGGGGGTGGGAGGCAGCAAACCACCTTGCCATGTATGTACCTATGCAACAATCCTGCATGATCTTCACGTGTACCCCAGAACCTAAAGTATAATAAAATAAAATAAAATAAAATAAAATACCCAGGAATAAAACTAATAAAGGACTTGGAGGACCTCTTCAAGGAGAACTACAAACCACTGCTCAAGGAAATAAGAGAGGACACAAACAGATGGAAAAACATTCCATGCTCATGGTAAGGAAGAATAAACACCATGAAAATGGCCATACTGCCTAAAGGAATTTATAGATTGAATGCTATCCCCATCAAGCTACCATTGACCTTCTTCACAGAACTGGAAAAAAACCACCTTAAACTTCGTATGGAACTGAAAAAGAGCCCGCATAGCTAAGACAATCCTAAGCAAAAAAACAAAGCTGAAGGTATCATGTACTTGACTTCAAACTATACTATAAGGCTACAGTAATCAAAACAGCATGGTACTGGTACCAAAACAGAGATATAAATCAGTGGAACAGAACAGAGACCTCAGAAAGAATACCACCCACCTGTACCCATCTGATCTTTGACAAACCTGACAAAAACAAGCAATGGGGAAAGGATTCCCTGTTTAATAAATGGTGTTGGGAAAACTGGCTAACCATGTGCAGAAAGCTGAAACTGGACCCATTCCTTACACCTTACATAAAAATTAACTCCAGATGGATTAAAGATTTAACCATAAGACCTAACACCATAAAAACCCTAGAAGAAAATCTAGGCAAAACCATTGAGGACATAGGCATAGGCAAGGACTTCATGACTAAAACACCAAAAGCAATGGCAACAAAAGCCAAAATAGACAAATGGGATCTAATTAAACTTAGGAGCTTCTGCACAGCAAAAGAAACAATCATTAGAGTGAACTGGCAACCAAAAGAATGGGAAAAAATTTTTGCAATCTACCCATCTGACAAAGGGCTAATATCCAGAATCTACAAAGAAGTAAAACAAATTTACAAGACAGAAACAAACCAACCCATCAAAAAGTGGGCAAAGGATATGAAGAGGCACTTTTCAAAAGAAGACATTTGTGTGGCCAATAAACATATGAAAAACGCTCATCACTGGTCATTAGAGAAATGCAAATGAAAACCACATTGAGATACCATCTCATGCCAGTTAGAATGGCAATCATTAAAAAATCTGGAGACAACAGATGCTGGAGAGGATGTGGAGAAATAGGAATGCTTTTACACTGTTGGTGGGAGTATAAATTAGTTCCACCATTGTGGAAGACAGTGTGGTGATTCCTCAAAGATCTAGAAATAAAAATATCATTTGACCCAGCAATCCTTTTACTGAGTATATACCCAAAGGATTATAAATACACCATGGAATACTATGCAGCCATAAAAAAGGATGAGTTCATGTCCTTTGCAGGGACATGGATGAACCTGGAAACCATCATTCTCAGCAAACTGACACAAGAACAGAAAACCAAACACTGCATGTTGTCACTCATAAGTGGGTGTTGAACAATGAGAACACATGGACATGAGGAGGGGAACATCACACACTGGGATCTGTTGAGGGGTGGGGGACTAGAGAAACGATAGCAGGAGGTGGGGAGGGATAGCATTAGGAGAAATACCTAATGTAGGTGACAGGGGATGGAGGCTGCAAACCACCATGGCATGTATATATCTATGTAACAATCCTGCAAGATCTGCACATGTACCCCAGAACTTAAAGTATGATTAAAAAAAAGAAAAAATTAGAAAATATTTTCTTTTTAAATAAAACTTAACAAAATAATGGGCGTGAAGCAAACCACCAGAGAATCTCGGTTCAGACTGGGAAAGGAAGGACATTTTCCAAGAAAGATTTTTTTTCCCTTCAAAATTATGGGATATGTATTTGAATGAATTGAGAGGTGATACACATTTCTGGGGAGTTAAAAGATGAATTGTGAGTACATAGAAAACTAGATAAATACATTTTTAAAAATGGGCTCAGTGTGGTTGCTCAAGCCTATAATCCCAGCACTTTGGGAGGCCAAGGTGGGAGGATTATTTGAGGCCAGGAGTTTGAGACCAGCCTGGGCGACATAGTGGGATCCTGTTTCTACAAAAAATAAATAATAAAAAAAACTCTGTATGGTAGTGTGCACCTGTAGACCTAACTACTTGGGAGGCTGAGATGGGAAGATTGCTTGAGCCCAAGAGGCCGACGCTCCAATGAAGCCATGATTGTGCCACTGTACCCCAGCCTGGGTGACAGAGTGAGATCCTTTCTCCAAAAAAATAAAAGATGACAGTATTAGCTCCATAAAAAGCAAAATGTATTTAAGAATGTGTAATAATAATACAGTGCATGGTCCAGATATGAAGAATATGTATATATTCACACCAACGCAAATGTTGAATAATGATTTTAAAATAAAAGGTCACATAGTGATGGGGGGGATGGGAAAGAGAGGAAGAAGACTGTTCTTGTTGTCGTTAGTGTGGGGTTCATAGAAATTATCTAAAACTGAAGAAAGGAATTATAGTACAAACTCTTTGATAGAAATGGAAACATGGAACTCAATAGAAAAGAAACATCGAAAGAGTTGAATACAATTGCTGCTTAGGCGTGGGAATCAGAAGTGGGTAGGAAACAGCTATTTTTAACTACAGTCCTCTAGAAGAATTTGGTTCTTTAAACAATATGCACATATGTACATAGGGTGCAAATCTATTAATGCAATTAATCTTATCAACATTTAAAAAGAGATGCTTAAGCATCATCTAGTAAAATCAATAAACCACTTAGTGTTAAAACATTTAACAAATAAGAAATGAAAGTAACTTTTTGCAGGGTGTCTACCCCAAACCTGTAGCAACTATTATATTTAATGGTAAGCCATTGGAAGCATTTTCTTTAACAAAACCGTAGCAGTTTTATGCAACAATATATTGGCATTCTTAGCCAGCTCAATATGACCAAATGAACTGGAAGGGAAATTTAAAAACCTACACCTATCGTTATTTCTAGACCAGAACTCTCCAAAGGAAATATAATGGAAGGCAAAATTGTGAGCTGCATATTTACATTTTCCAATAACTATATCGGAAGAAAGAGAGAGCCCAAACAGGTGAAACTAGTTCTAATAACTTACTTTACTTAAATAAATATATCGAGAATATTATCATTTTCACATGTAATCCATATAAAATTCTTAGTGACATATTTTATATTCTTTTTTCAAATTAAGTTATCAAAAAACTAGTGTGTATTTTACACTTCCAGAATATCTCAATTAGGATAGTGCTTACTAGGCTGCTGTGGCTGGTGGCTACTGTGATAGATAGCTCAGTGTTTTAGACAGTGTAATTATCTACACAGAAAATAAAAGGGAATGTACACACAAAATGTTTAAAAAATTAGGAAAGTGAAAGTCTGGATAAATTATCATTATACAAAAATCAACAGTAATATAATACTCTGCAAAATGTAGAAATAAATATTACACTTACAATGGCAATAAAACTCTAAGATACCCAAGAGCCAACTGTGCAAAATTTTAAAGTTGGTTGCAAGACACGTACACTGACCGGCTCAGGCTCTACTTCCCCGTCCTGTGCTGAGTGACCTGTGTGGACATCCATCTCACCCTGCCCAGTGCCCTGTGGTCCTCCTAGGCAATTCTTTTGCTTGGGCTCAGACATCTGTGCTCAACCACCCCCACGTGTGGGTGTCTTCCTCAGTCGACTGTGGTCCAGTCCAACCCCCACAGGATGCCCTGCAGAACCCACTGGGGCTCTTACTCCCTCCTCCTTCCCCCACAATCTCCCCTTTTCCCTGTCTGGGATCTACCTCCTTGAGGGGTAGTCATGCAGCCCTCTCTGTCTCCCGCATGTACAGCCACACGCATGTAAAGACTAGCTTGCCCTGCTCCTCCCAACTGACAATGATTTTAGCAGTCACTACAGGAAAGGGAAAGGCAGAAAAGAGGATTGAGAAACAGAAGAGCAAAAACATTTGACTTGATTGTTGATCATTTATAATTTTTTGTTTGTTTTGTTTTTTACTTCAGTGGGACCTTTTGGGAAATAACTTTTTGTGATAATCTATAAAGACTACAAAATTCTTGAACTCAGTATTTCTTTATTTTCACTTCAATTTTTTAAATGTTTGAGGTGATGGATGTGCTAATTGCCCTGATTTGATCATTACACAGCATACACGTGTATTGAAACATCACATTGTATCCCACAAATATGTACAATTGTTGTCGATTGAAACCAAAATAAAATTTAAAAAATTAAAGTATTATCTGTTGTATGATTCCTTTCTAAAAGTGTCAATGCATACATGCCTGTGTGTGTGTGTGTGTGTGTGTGTGTGTGTGTGTGTTTGCTCTTTGTTTTTCCATCTTTTCATCTAACTCTCTTGAAGTTGTAGGAGGAGAAAAAGTAGTATCTTTTTCTCAATTTCAAGGTTCATGGCTCAGGCCTCTATAACAAAAAACAGTTTAACAAGAGAAAACCATGCAGAGCTAGTTATTTATTTAATTTATTTATTGAGATGGAGTCCCGTCCTCTCACCCAGGCACAATCTCACTCACTGCAACCTCCACCTCCTGGATTCAAGTGATTCTCCTGCCTCAGCCTCCTGAGTAGCTGGGATTACAGGTATGTGCCACCATGCCCAGCTAATTTTTTGCATCTTTAGTAGAGACAGGGTTTCACCATGTTGGCCAGGCTGGTCTCGAACTCCTGACCTTGTGATCCATCCACCTCGGCCTTCCAAAGTGCTGGGATTACAGGTGTGAGCCACCGTGCTTGGTCTGATGTATTTAATATAAGTTTTACATGACATGGGAGCCTTCAGAAATGAATACTCAAAAACAGAGAAATCTATGTAAATTTTGTGCTAAGTCTCAAGAGTGGACAGTTATTTAAAAAAACATGGTTAGACAAAAAGCAATATGATCTAATGCTAATAACTTGAGGATACTTAGCAAGTTCTGTTTCTTCAGGTTCTTCTTGGCTTCCCTGTGTGACGTTCTTTACTTTTGGACATAGAGCAGGGCATCTGTCACAGGAACGTTCAGAGGAGAAAGGAGGGAGAAGGTCAGAGATGACCTTTCTAGATGCTATGGCCTGCTTCTGGTAAGAAGGGCAAGGGGAAGATGAGAGTGGACTTCCTGCTTTTGCTGTTTTCTCAACTCCCAAGGTGTCATAATTTGAGGTAGCATTTCCTGCACCCCATTAAAGTCACAGAAACTTTCTGGAGTGACGTTCATGATAATTATTACTGCAACTTGGAATTGGAACTTTAAAAATGTTCATCTTTCTATAATTGTGCTCTGTAGGAATTTTTGGTAATGAACATGTATCATTTTTACAAAAAAAGAGTAGAGTAATTTTTCTTTAAAAAATTAGGGACCCAAATAGTAGTATAGAAATCTTAAAAGTGGTTCATTTAGGTAATATGCTCTTAAAAATATGTATTATTTTTCAACCACTGTGGAAGACAGTATGGTGATTCCTCAAGGATCCAGAACCAGAAATTCCATTTGACCCAGCAATCTCTTTACCAGGTATATACTTAAAGGATTGTAAATCATCCTACTATAAAGACACATGCACACATCTGTTTGGCACTGCTCACAAGAGCAAAGACTTGGAACCAACCCAAAAGCCCATCAATGATAGACTGGATAACGAAAATGTGGCACATATACACCATGGAACACTACGCAGCCATGAGAAAGGATGAGTTCATGTCCTTTGCAGGGTCATGGATGAAGCTGGAAAGCATCATTCTCAGCAAAATAACACAAACAGAAAACCAAACACCGCATATTTTCACTGGTAAGTGGGAGTTAACAATGAGAACACATGGACACAGGGAGGGGAACATCACACACCAGGGCCTGTCGGGTGGTGGGAGGAAAGGGAAGGGTTAGCATTAGGAGAAATACCTAATGTAGATGACAGGTTGATGGGTGCAGCAAACCACCATGGCACATGTATACCTATGTAACAAACCTGCATGTTCTGCACATATACCCCAGAATTTAAAGTATGTTAAAAAAAAGAATATGTATCATTAATTAATCTTTTATTCTTTGAAAATTTTTGTGTTTTCTGGTGCATAAGGTGGTAAAGTGTTTGTGTAACTACACCTATAAAATATTATATTTTAAAACAATTTCAATTGGATGATCTACTTCTCAAAAAATAATTTTCCTGATAGATAATTTATGTTCCAATAATCTTTAACCACTATACCCTTAGCAAGTCTCTTTCTTGATAAACTGTAAAGACAAATTGAATTTTATAAATTTGACTATAAACTTAAATTCTAAATATACATGTAGAAATAATATAGAATAATAATTTCCATATGTCTTTAAATCTAGAAATAAAACTTAAATTATAGCCACCTTTAAGAAAACACCAAAGAACAACAAAAAAAAGTCTTTCAACATCTAATTGATGTTCATGATTTTAAAAAAGGGAATTAGAAAGTTGAAAGTATGTTTAAAGTTACTTTTAGGTTAAATGATGTTTGGCTTAAAGGTGTGTTGATTTCAAAACCAGATTGTTACAATGCCTAAAAAAATAGTTTTGTAAAGAGAGCTGATGTGTTATATTCACTTATCCAGCTGAATTTTCTCATTCAGTGATTACACGTGACTCCCAGTGATTGAATTTTGAGGGTCTCCTTCTGGCACTTTGTGCAAGAAACATGGTTATGAAAGCTGCCATGTCATTGATGCACTCTTGAATAACGTCATGAGTATTGGTAGAATTTTACACAATAAATGAATCGGCTATTACTGGATATATACTTAGAGGAATATAAATCATTCTACCATGAAGACACATGCACATGAATGTTCATTGCAGCACTATTCACAACAGTAAAGACAGGTATCAACGTAAATGCGAGTTAATAATAGATTGGATAGAGAAAATGTGATAGACATTAAATGCTATGCAGCCATAAAAAAGAAGGAGATTGTGTCTTTTGGAACTGGAGATGATCATCCTTATCAAACAGGAGCAGAAAACCAAATACTGCATGTCTTCACTTATAAGTGGGGGCTAAATGATGAGCACTCACAAACACAAAGAATGGAACAACAGACACAGGGGTCTACTTGAGGATGGAAGGTTGGAGGAGGGAGAGGAGCAGAAAAAAACATAAATATTGTTTACTGGGCTTAATTCCTGGGTGATGAAATAATCTGTACAACAAACCTCCATGACACGAGTTTACCTGTATAAAAAACCTTCACATGTATCCCTGAAACCTGAAATAAAAGTTAAAAAATAATGAATGGGCTCGAGACAGGAAAGCGTGGAGATGAATGATCTCTCAGAATAATTTGGCTATTGCACTCTGGTCCAAGCTGAGCAATAGATACAAATTCTGGTGAGATCCATTCAGTCAATTGAAAATAAGGCAGAGCAAAGGAAATCCCAGGGATGGGTGGACTTGGGTACAGCCAGTTTGGAGCAGGTGGTCAGCATGCCCTTCCCTAAAGACGTACAGCAGAGGCCTGTAGCCAGGAAGGCCACGAGAGTATTCTGAGCAGGAATAAGTTCCATGACTTGAAGAAGCTTCTTATTAGATAGGGGAGCACAGAGAGAATATATGCTTAGGCAGGAGACAAGAATGGTATGAAATAAGAAGAGAAGACAGACTTGTCAGCAGCTAGAAAGCCGACCCGATACAGAGCCTGGATTCAGGCGATTGTTCAAAGAGGCCTTCCAAAATCCTCTTCTTTACTGGACCCTGTCTTGGCTCTGCGTCCCTGTACTTTCATATAAATACTCAAAAATGAGGCAAATGTACCAAAAGGTAGTGAATTGCTTTGTAAATTCTGGGAAGAGGACTTGTGACTAATGTAGAGAAGAAACGCACTTCAGCCAGTAACATGAATTATAACATTAAAATTACTTATTTTCATTTATATCAGAGTAACAAATACTTATGAAGTCCTCTGAAGTTCAACACACAGGTCTCTCGTGTGGGGCGGCGGATGTGGAAATGTTCTTGTTCTTCCTTCTTTACACATTTAAGTTGTGCCTTTTGTTCTTAAAGAGATTTTCTTTTGTTCAAAAATTTATTTCTGATATTTCACAAATCCGAAAATAATTGAAGAAACAGGTTACATCATTCCAATTTTGCCTTGGGTTTGAAGAGTCCCTTATAGTCACACAGTCCTCCAGGGTAACTAGGTTGTTGGGCTCCCCTGCATCCCAGAAGCTGAAAAAGAATGACATAAGAGATTTTAAATCCCAGCAAAAAGAGGTAGAGTAACCTGCTATACTGGGCAAATTCCATTTGTGTTATTTAACCTCACAACAATTTTGCCAGGCATGTATTATGATACCCGGAAGCCTAAACCATTTGTCTAAGTTACAGTTTGTGAGTACTCAAGCTGAACTGGATCTTTCTGACTTTCTATTCTGTCCTGTTCCTTAGCTATAGAATGAGAAGTTATGGGGAAGATTGATATTCTGATAGATTTGTTTTCTTCACACTCATGTCTCCTGTCGGCTTGGCTCTCTTTATTTTGCACAGAGTGTGTATTAACTTAGGTGCATCCTGCAGTGGTGTTATGGTGCAGCAGTGAAGCAGCATTTCTAAAGTGTCAGAGCATCTGTGCTGTGCTCTTAGAACTGCTCATTCGCTAAGTCACTTAGCTCTTCTGAGTTTTAGTTTCCTCAAATGCCAAATAAAGATGAAAGATTAATAATACTGATGCATTCCAGGAAAGTGTGATTTAGGTGAAATGAAATAATAAATGAGAAAAAAAAACTTTGAAAACTTAAAAATGCTGTGCTCCGTCAGAAAGAATACCTAATGCATGCTGGGCTTAATATCTGGGTCATGGGATGATTGGTGCAGCAAACCACCATGACACACGTTCACCTATGTAACAAACCTGTACTTCCTGCGCCTTTCCCCTAGAACTTAAAATAAAAGTTGAAGAAAAGAAAAAAGATCAAAAACTTACTCCCTAACAAATCATGAGAATCAACATATATAGCAAAATATTTTATAATCAATTAATCAATCTAACAAAAAAGCATACGCACAATAAAAAATGCTATGCTCTAACGATGTAAGGCTAGTATTAAGGAGAAAAAAGACATTATCAAGGGATTCTCATTTTCACTGCATAAGAATCTGCTGTCTTTCTCAACTTACTATTTTTTCCCCCTCATTTCCTTCAGATTTGGGGAATAAGACTCTTAATTCCTTCCCTTGTCTCTTTTGTATTCTCAGTGAATGATTCTTCAGTTCTAACCCCCTTCTCATTTCATTTATTATTTCCCCTTTATTCTTGAGACGATCCCGGAAAGGCGAGAAGCGGGTGCTTGTACTTCTCCTTCGTCTTTTCTACATCAGCTCTTCTCTTTCCTGCATTTAATACTACCAAGGATGGACCTATCTATCGCAGATAACAGAAGGTGGTTTCAAGAGCTCCTCTCAACAGGAGGGTAATTACCTCAGAGACTTTGTGAAAGGTGTGTTATCCACCCACTGCCATTGACCCTCGACCACCTGGTCTGACAGTCCAATAAAAAACTCTTTCATTTTCGGTTTCTTGTAGAAAAGGAATTCCTATGGAAGATAGAAAACAAAAGGAGATCAGTTATTTCCGTTTTGAATAAATGTTGCTGGTAATTTTTATTAAAAGAGGTAAGAATCGGCGGGGCGCGGTGGCTCACGCCTGTAATCCCAGCACTTTGGGAGGCCGAGGTGGGTGGATCACGAGGTCAAGAGATCGAGACCATCCTGGTCAACATGGTGAAACCCCGTCTCTACTAAAAATACAAAACATTAGCTGGGCATGGTGGCACGTGCCTGTAGTCCCAGCTACTCAGGAGGCTGAGGCAGGAGAATTGCCTGAACCCAGGAGGCGGAGGTTGCGGTGAGCCGAGATCGCACCATTGCACTCCAGCCTGGGTAACAAGAGCGAAACTCCGTCTCAAAAAAAAAAAAAAAAAAGGCAAGAATCTGGATGAGATCCTAGCACTTTGGGAGGCTGAGGCGGGTGCATCATCTGAGGTTAGGAGTTCGAGACCAGCCTGACCACCACGGTGAAACCCTGTCTCTACTAAAAGTACAAAAAAATTAGCTGGGCTTGGTGGCAGGCGCCTGTAGTCCCAGCTACTTGGGAGGCTGTGACACAAGAATCGCTTGAACCTGGGAGGTGGAGATTGCAATGAGCCAAGATGGTGCCACTGCACTTCAGCCTCAGTGATTAAGTGAAACTCCAGCTCAAAAAAAAAAAAAAAAAAAAAAAAGGAATCTGGATAAGAAATGACAGATAAACGAAGCTGTAAGATTTTGAAGATTATCTACTGATTTTTTTTTTGTGGTAAAATATACATAACATAAAATTAAACTGACAAAAAATAACCTCCAACAGAAAAGGAGATCCTGAAAAATTATTTCAAAGTTTATCTACTGTCATTGGTGGCCAAATTTATTGAGTATATCTAGTGCAAAACATTATTAATCACAGCTTAAAGAAAACGAACAATATTTGGCTTCCCTTTTTCATATAATATGTTCATAAACATAACGAATAGTCTGAAATTAACTTCCAACCCTCTTTTTTCCCCTTGCCTAACTAAGGGAAATCCATTTGGAAATTCCCTTTTTCTTAGGTTCCTCTAGGGATGAAAATAAATTAAGGTAGGTAGTGAGTTTACCCGAATAGTAGGAACAGCATGTATTTTAGTACATGCATTAACAATAGTCATTGGGAGTCAAACACCGTGCATATGTGTACAAAGAGAGTTGGACCATTTGAGGAATGTCACATTGGCATCAAAGGACTCCAGCTACCTGCTCCTCCTCTGAGTTGATAACCACCAGGTGAGCCCCCATGGCTGAGCAGTTCTTTACACTTGATACCCAGGAACCGGTGTCAGTAGAAAAGAAGTAGCAGCTAGATTGAAAATGTTCCCAGTTCAATGGACAGCAATTCTTGACTGAACCTAGGATGAGAGATGTTTCAGTGAGTGTCCCAGCTGAACCAATTAAGAAAACCCAAAGCTTCATCTGGCCCCATGGAGTCCTCATTTAAGCCAGAAGCCTTGGAATCACTTGTTCATATCCCACATATTAGTATCTAAGATTTTAGATAATTCCAATGTCAATAAACATAAACAGATTTTTTTTTTGGTCTTTTGAACATAATCTTCATTCTCTGATGTCAGTGCCAGGAAATGCAACTATATATGCAAACCATCTCAGTTATGCTATTGCTTTGCTCTTGAACCTTATTATCTGTACTTAGACTACTAATGTCAGAGAAATTTGTGTATCTTATTTGGGTGATCCCCAAACAGTCATCTCTTATGTTGCCTAAACAATATATCCTCAAATCTCCAAACTGTGCTGTACAGATAAGTTAGATTTCTTAGAATTACGGAACTTTTGCCTTTGAGGTCTATTATAACTAATTTGTCTAACTTCTCTCAATTTTTTTTTTTGGGGGGGACAGAGTTTCGCTCTTGTTACCCAGGCTGGAGTGCAATGGCGCGATCTCGGCTCACCGCAACCTCCGCCTCCTGGGTTCAGGCAATTCTCCTGCCTCAGCCTCCTGAGTAGCTGGGATTACAGGCACGCACCACCATGCCCAGCTAATTTTTTGTATTTTTTTTAGTAGAGACGGGGTTTCACCGTGTTGACCAGGATGGTCTCGATCTCTTGACCTCATGATCCACCCGCCTCGGCCTTCCAAAGTGCTAGGATTACAGGCTTGAGCCACCACGCCCGGCCCAACTTCTCTCAATTTAATGGTGAGAAAATTATAGTTCAGAGAAGGAAGTTACTTTCTTAGTGTCATGTAGCATTTTGCTAAGACTTGGAACAAGATGACATATAAGAGTACAGAGAGTATATTTGTGAGATATTTATAAGTTCTCTACTCCATACATTTTTTTTCTCCTGCATCTTATTTTGGAAGTAGGTGAATGAAGAAAAAGTACATTCCTGGGAATAACTCCTTCCACTTCCAGATTTACTGTTTAGACATACACCTCAGATATATTCTAAAAGTTTACTATAATGTCCCCAAGACTTCCTGCCCCAATGCTAATTGCATCTCCAAAGTTCTAGGATTTTACATTCGGCTTTTGAAAAATAAGATGTAATTCAGCTATATTTCACCTGTCCCAAAGTCAATCTAGAAGCCAGAAAATGTTGCTACATAAATTTTGATGTTCACCTTTGGGACTATTATACCTGATCCATTATCCATTATCCAGTATACAATACATACTATTATACCTGATCCATTATTGTAGCAGGAGAGTTCTGTGAAGTTCTCAAGTAGCTGAAACTTTTTCTCATCACAGATTTGAAAGGTGTGATATGTCACTATAAAGGAAAGGGTGTAATGTCTGTTAGTTTTATTTTGGTTAAAAAAATCAATTCCCTCAGTTTTGTGTTTATAACAAAAGTGCCAGTAATTATCATGTTAATTTCTTACGCTTTTTCTTATGACTCAGAAAATAGATACATTTGCACCCCCTTATATGCCTCACTCTACCCTTCCTTCCAAAAAGGAATTGGTCATCTTTCTGGTCCTGACCAGTAGTTCAAGCTCTAAGGCTGGATCTCCTGGAGAAGCTTACACTAATGACAGGGGCTGAAAGAGGAGGACTCAAGACTGCCACGGAAGTGAAAAATGTCTATCATGAAAATTAAGTCACAGATGATTAAAATTCAGAAACAGTTCCCTGCTTGTTGAGGTTTCTGGTTTGACAAATAACCTAGAGATTAACAGGAAAAAAAGAGTGAAATAGAAAGACACTTTGAGGGAGAAGAGAATCTACAGGCAGCAAGGAACAGTTTACTCCTAATATGCACCAGGAAGAATTAAATTGAATTTGACCTTCAGAACCCACCAACACATCTGGTGATGAAGCAGGCACTGAGAAATAGGATGGAGCTCCCAGCAGCAGTCCATAAGAACATTTGGGAAGAGAAGTGTCCTCTATCTGTAAAAGGAAAGACGCAAACATGGTCAGCTTTCCCTAAGCAAGGTACAAAAGAGACAGAGGAGATTTTTACTCATCCTTAACTTATTTCCTTCTACTTCCATTGTCTGTGTTGAGTAATTCCCAAATTTCAGCATGCTTCAGAATCACTTGGAGGGCTTATTGAAACACAGATTGCTGACCCCCAACCCCAGAGTTAGCAATTCAGTAGAGCTTGTATGGAACCAACAAGTTCCCAGGGGCTACTGCTGCCGGTGTTCTAAGGCACACATTTAGAATCCCTGGAGTAATTCATGACCAGTTTTAAGACTCCAACTCATGAACTCAGATATACAATTGTTCCTTTCTAAGTCTCTCAGTTAAATGTTTTGAAATATTTTCTAAGGCCCCCCTTCTTTCTTTTTCCGTGTTCCTTTTCCCTTTTCTCACAATCTTTTTGCTGTCTCATTTTTCAAGCTTTTTGTAAATATTAACAGTAAAATGTTAGCAGTCATCTAGCAGTTCCTCTCTTCCTCCCAATACACGTTTTACAGACAAAGAAAATGAGTTCCAGAGGAGTGGAGTGACTCGCCAAAGTGATACAACGCACTGCAGCAAGGGTGGAAGCAGTGATCGCTCTCCCTTAGCTACAGTCCAGCAGGCTTTCTGGTGTAAGAAATAGTCTTCCAAGCTCTCTCTCTTCCTCCCTCTGTCTCTTTTTTTTTTAAAAAAAACCACAAAACAAAACTTCACTGAATAATTTTCTATTGTCCTGTCTTTCACTGTATTTATCACGTGTTCCAAAAAGAGATCTACGGAAGAAAATGAAGAGCTGCAGATTTTACCTGTGCTTTGTGATTCCGACGATTTGGATGAATTCATTCTCTCTCTTTGGTTTTTGTTCCTCTCCCTGTCTCCCTCCCTCTCTTTCTCTCTCTTCAGGGCTGTTTTGTTGGTAAGATTCGGGGAGAATGAATCCTGAAAGGTGAACGAACACTTGATCTTTTAGGAAGTTCAACTCTGATAGACATAGAGTATTAGCTTGCTCTGTGGCTATGCATTCAACCAGAATTTCTCTTCTTGCGTAAGGACAAGAAAGTTTATTGGACAACACGTCAGTTCTCTTCACTCCAGTAAACAGAATGAGGAAATTATGAAATGGTAAGTATCAACACAAGTAGGCTGACCATGGGGAAATAGGAGAGAGTTTTTTTTTTTTAATGTTGTTTTGCTTTGTTGGAGCAAAAGTCTCTAGTTTCTTCCAGGCGTAACTCATCCCCCAGTTTTTCCTTGACAGTATGGAGCTCAGCTCTCTGCACTCCCAATTTCACTTTGGATCTGTACCTTCCACATGTTTGGTAACTGAAAAGAAGACTAGATGACACAGCACAACGCTGGGCACATAGCGTATGTATTCAGGACATGGCAACCTGAATTCTTTTTCATCTTTTATGGTTTTTCTTTCTCCTTCATTTGCAGCTCTTAAACGTTCTAATGTTGTGGATTTATGTCCCTCTTATCTCGTGCTGACTACTAGGCTGCTACTACCAGGCTGACCGCTAGGGTCCACCTCAGCAGGACAGCCTCATGTGATAAGACCACTTTGAAACTCAGCTTACTTTTTCACAACATAAGGCAACTTCTGAAGCCTCAGAGACCCAGCAGGTAGTTTAATTCTCTTGTTCTGAATTATTTGGGGATTTTAGTTCTACATTGCAGCCTATACTAGGAGAAATGTATTTGATGGTCAGAAAAAGCAATTTCAATTAGGCATTCGAATTTCATGCTTCTCCAGGCCGGGAGCGGTGGCTCACGTCTGTAATTCCAGCACTTTGGGAGGCCGAGGCAGGCAGATCACTTGAGGCCAGGAGTTTGAGACCAGCCTGGCCAACATGGTAAAACCTCACCTCTACTAAAAATACAAAAATTAGCCAGGTGTGGTGGTTTGTAATCCCAGCTACTTGGGAGGCTGAGGCAGGAGAATCTCTTGAACCTGGGAGGCGGAAGTTACAGTGAGCTGAGATTGCACCACGGCACTCTAGCCTGGGCGACAAAGAGAAACTCCATCTAAAAAAAAAAAAAAAAAATTTAATGCCTTTCTGGAAGACTAGTTAGATATGTGCCTTCTCCTTCCTTAAAGATACTTAAAAATAAGATCACACTGGTCTTAGTTGATTTAAGTTCATGAGTCAGGAGGCATAAGTATAATGTACATGTCTTGGTAATCCCCACACACAGTGACTCACAGATTTTCCATGAGTGAGAAAATATTCTTGTTCTCAAAGGGGCTTTTTATTATTTCAATGTACTGGTCAATTTTCTCTACATTCTCTGTTTTATAGTAATGCAATTTTTAAAATATCTTAAAATTATATATGTGTATATTAAGAATATATCCATATTTAATATGTGTATTCTCAGCAAATAGCTTTTGATCAGTAAAAAAGAGAAAGTATCTAGTGGATGAGCTATATGAATTATAAAATGATGAACATAACTACCACAGTCCATCTTCATTAATTACAATCAACTGGCAACCATCGATGTTACTAAACAATTATATGTGAATTTTTATCAATATACAATTAAATAGAAATTAATAAATTAAATATTTTTCTAGCCAAAATGTATAGGTTTATATCCTTTATTGATTTCCCCAAATTATAAAAGCAATGTATTTTAAGATTAACAATATGAAAAGCATGTTACAAGTAAAAGCCCTCCCAACTATCCTTAACACTTTCTTCTAAAGTCAATCACGCTTAATGATTTCTTGCATCTACCTTGAGATATTTTCTAGGCTTATTTAACTCAAATGTGTATAATATATTGTTTATTCATTTTTATGTGAATAGAAGAATTCTATGCATACTTTTATGTTTTGAAAATTACCTTTATATTAATCCATGCATTTGGAAGTTGATATTAAATATATTGTTTAGATTTTTTAATAACTTATAAGCCAGATGCTTCTAAAGGACATTTAAATCATTTCTAGTTCTCCCTGCTCCTTATAAATGAGGCAATGACTATATTTATATATTTTTTAGCTGCAAAATTTTTGTCATATAAATTTATGCTAAGTATTAAAATCAGTATTTGGCATGAACAATAATAATAGAATAAATTCTAAGATATAAAAATAAATACAAGATGTTATCTGAAGGAAATTTTCTTTACAATTTAATATTAAAAGCCTTGTTAGGTAAGTGTGACACAATGACATTATAGTAGAGGAACAGAAATTACTCAGCAGTGCAGCTGGTAAATTGTTTCCATGACAACTATGCTGCAGTTTTTCCTACAAAATAAAAGCCTAAGTCTAATAGTGAAGAAATAGAGAGAAGCAACATATTTCCTGATGTGTACTTCACTTTTCTGTAGCCCTTTCTTATTCATACTCTTCAATTTTAAAATTCTCTTTGTGTCAAATGTAACATCACATATTTTGTTAAATAGGATTCTGAATTTCTCTGTCTTTCAAAAATTTGAGGTGAAAATGCTGATATTCTGCCATGAATTCATCTTTGTTAGATGTGAAAAATTCTCAAATAGAATTTATATTGAAAAATGTATGCCTAAATCAAAATTAAATAAGTAAATAATTAATTTCACTTAAAAAGATTATATCTAACAGACCTATTTTACAAAGACTAGAATTATAATATATATATATATTTTTAATTGTACTTTAGGTTCTGGGGTACCTGTGCAAATCATGCAGGATTGTTGCATGGGTACACACATGGCAATGTGGTTTGCTGCCTCCATCCCCCCATCACCTGTATCTGGCATTTCTCCCCATGTTATCCCTCCCCAACCTCCCCCCACCCGCTGTCCCTCCCTTGGCCCCCTCAACAGACCTCGGTGGGTGATGCTCCCCTCCCTGTGTCCATGTGTTCTCATTGTTCAACATCCACCTATGAGTGAGAACATGTGGTGTTTGATTTTCTGTTCTTGTGTCAGTTTGCTGAGAATGATGGTTTCCAGATTCATCCATGTCCCTACAAAGGACACAAATTCATCATTTTTTATAGCTGCATATTATTCCATGGTGTGTATGTGCCACATTTTCCTTGTCCAGTCTATCGTCGATGGCCATTTGGGTTGGTTCCAGGTCTTTGCTATTGTAAACAGTGCCACTATGAACATATGTGTGCATGTGTCTTTATAATAGAATGATTTATAATCCTTTGGGTATATACCCAGTAATGGGATTGCTGGATCAAATGGAATTTCTATTTCTAGGTCCTTGAGGAAGTGCCACACTGTCTTCCACAATGGTTGGAGTAGTTTGTGCAAACATCATAAAACTCACTTAAACAAACCTAGATGGTAAAGTTACTACAAACCTGGGCTATGTGGGGTAGCCTGCTGCTCCTGGGCCACACATCTGCACAGCATGTTACTGTACTGACTGCTACAGGCAGTTGTAACACAGTGGTAAGTATTTGTGTCTCTAAACACATCTAAATATAGAAAAGTACAGTGAAAATATGGTATAAGAGATAAAAATGGTACTCCCGTATAGGGCACTTACCATGGATGGAGCTTGCAGGATTGGAAGCTGCTCTGGGTGAGTCAGTGAATTAATGGTGAGTGAATGTGAAGGCCTAGGACACTGCTGTACACTACAGCACACTTCCTAAACACTGGCTGTTGAAGCTACTCTGAGCTTACAAAATTATTTTTTCTTCAATAACAAATTAACCTTAGCTTACTGTAGCTTTTTTACTTTATAAACTCTTAAATTTTCAAAAATCTTTTTGGGCACGGTGGCTGATGCCCGTAATCCCAGCACTTTGGGAGGCCAAGGTGGGTGGATCACAAGGTCAGGAGATCGAGACCATCCTGGACAACATGGTGAAACCCTGTCTACTAAAAACACAAAAATTAGCTGGGCATGGTGGTGTGCACCTGTAGTCCCAGCTACTCCGAAGGCTGAGGCGGGGGAATTGCTTGAACTGGGGAGGCGGAGGCTGCAGTGGGCCGAGACTGTGCCATTGCACTCCAGCCTGGCGACAGAGCAAGACTCCATCTCAAACAAAAAGAAAAGCTTTTTGAGTTTTTTGTAACAACATTTAAAACACAAACACATTGTACAGTTGTCCAAAACTATTTTCTTTCTTTGTGTCTTTGTTCTATAAGTTTTTCTATTTTTTTTTAAAATTCATTTATTTTTAATTGTAAAATTTTTCTCCGAAACAAAGACACAAACACACATGTCAGCCTAGGCCCGTGTGGGGTCCGGATGATCAATCTCACTGTCTTCCACCTCCATGTTTTGTCCCACTGGGAGGTCTTCAGGGGCAATAACATGCATGGAGCTGTTAGCACCTATGATGGTAACAATGCCTTCTCCTGGAAAACTCCTGGATGACTTGGCTGAAGCTGTTCTACAGTTAACTATTTTTTGTAGCAGTAGAAGGAATACACTCTACAATGATAAAAAGTATAGGATAGAAAATACATCAACCAGTAACATAGTCATTTATTATCATTACCAAGTATTATGTACTGTACATGATTATATGGACTATACTTTTACAGGACTGGCAGCCCAGTAGGTTTTTTTTTACACCAGCATCACCACAAGCACACAGATAATGTGTTGTGCTATGATGTTATGATGGCTACGATATCACTAGACAATAGGAATTTTGGCTTCATTATTATTTTATGGACCACTATCACATATAGTGTTCATCTTTGACCAAAATATCATTGTGGGGAACATCACTATATTTGTATTTTAAGTGTGTTGAGATAGAAAGATATCTTTTTTAAAAATTATTATACTTTAAGTTCTGGGGTATGTGTGCAGAACGTGCAGGTTTGTTACATAGATATACATGCGCCATGGTGGTTTGCTGCATCCATCAACCCGTCATCTACATTAGGTATTTCTCCTAATGCTATCCCTCTCCCACCCCCTAGCCTCCAGCAGGCCCCGGTGCATGATGTTCCTCTCCTGTGTCCATGTGTTTCCATTGCTCAACTCCCACTTATGGGTGAGAACATGTGGTGTTTGGTTTTCTGTTCTTCTGTTACTTTGCCGAAAATGATTGTCTCCAGTTTTGTCCCTGAAAAGACATGAACTCATCCTTTTTTATGGCTACATAGTATTTCATCGTTTATATGTGCCACATTTTCTTTATCCAGTCTATCATTGGTAAGCATTTGGCTTGGTTCCAAGTCAAATGAACAGTGAACAGTGAACAGTGCCACAATAAACAGATGTGTACATGTGTCTTTATAATAGAATGATTTATAATCCTTTGGGTATATACCCAGTAATGGGATTGCTAAGTCAAATGGTATTTCTCATTCTAGATCCTTGAGGAATTGCTATGCTTCCTTCAACCATTAATTCAATGGTTGAACTAATTTACACTCCCACCAACAGTGTAAACGTGTTCCTATTTCTCCACATCCTCTCCAGTGTCTGCTGTCTCCTAACATTTTAATGATCACCATTCTAACTGGCAAGAGATGGTATCTCAATGTGGTTTTGATTTGCATTTCTCTAGTGACCACTGATGATGAGCTTTTTTTCATGTTTGTTGGCAGCACAAATATCTCCTTTTGAGAAGTGTCTGTTCATATCCTTTACCCACTTTTTGATGGGGCTGTTTTTTTCCTGCAAATTTAAGTTCTTTGTAGATTCTGGATATTATTAGCCCATTGTCAGATGGATAGATTGCAAAAATTTTCTCCCATTCTGTAGGTTGCATGTTCACTCTGATGATAGTTTCTTTTGCTGTGCAGAAGCTCTTTAGTTTAATTAGATCCCATTTGTCAATTTTGGCTTTTGTAGGTCTTTAAGAACTTGCTTTATGAATCTGCGTGCTCCTGTTTTGGGTGCATATATATTTGGATAGTTAGCTCCTCTTGTTGCATTAATCCCTTTACCATTATGTAATGCCCTCCTTTGTATCTTCTGATCTTTGTTGGTTTAAAGTCTGTTTTATTAGAGACTAGGATTGCAACCCCTGCTTTTTTTTTTTGCTCTCCAAACTAACGCAGCAACAGAAAACCAAACACCACATGTTCTCACTCATAAGTGGGAGTTGAACAATGAGAACACATGGAGACAGGGAGGGGAACATCACACACAGAGGCCCGTTGTGGGGTGGGGAGCAAGGGGATGGATAGCATTAGGAGAAATACCTAATGTAGATGACAGGTTGATGGGTCCAGCAAACCACCATGACACGTGTATACCTATGCAGCAAACCTGCCCATTCTGCACATGTATCCCAGGACTTAAAGTATAATAAAAAATAAAATTTAAATTTAAAAAAAATCCACACATTTACAGTCAATTGAGTTTCCACAAGTATGCCAAAAACACACTATGGGGAAAAGGCAGTCTCTTCAATAAATGGTGCTGAAAAATCTGGACATCCTTATGCAGAAGAATGAAGTTAGACCTTCACCTACACCATGTATAAAACTCAACTCAAAAAAGATGAAAGACCTTAACCATAGATCTGAAAAGGTAAAAATACTAAAAGAAAACAGAAAAAGCTCCATGACATTTGTCTGAATAAAGGTTTTTTTAATGTCGCCTCTAAAGCACATGCAAGAAAAGCAAAAATAAACAAGAGGGCTACATTAAACTGAAAAGCTTAGCACAATGAAGAAAACAATCAACAGAATAAAGAGGCAACCTATGAAATGGGAGAAAATATTTGCAAATCATACATCTGTTGAGGGATTAATGTCCAAAATATATAAGGAACTCAAACAACCCAAAGGTTAAAAAAAAAAAAAAAAAGCTGAATAAAAAGTGGGCAAGGGACCTGAATGGACATTTCTCAAAAGACATACAAACGGCCAACCAGGTTTATTTAAAAAAAAAAAAAAGAGTTCAATATAACTAATCAATACAGAAAGGCAAATTAAAACCATAATGAGATACTACCTTACACCTGTTAGACTGGCTAATACAAAATAAAACTATTGGTAGGATGTGGAAAAAGATAACTCTTGTACTCCATTGGTGGGAATGCAAATCAGTACAGCCATTATAAAAAATAGTAAAGTGTTTCCTCAAATCAAAACTGCTACAGGATCCAGCAATCCCTCTACTAGATATGTATTCCAAAGGATGTGAAATCATATCAGATTCTCTCTTCATATATCTACACTTCTGGTTGTGGCATCAACCTAAGAGCTCATCAATGGATGAATGGATTAAAAAATATGCTATATATACACAATGGAATACTATTTAGCCTTAAAAGAAATAAGGAAATCTTGTCATCTGTGACATTAATGAAACTGAAGGACGTTATGCTAAGTGAAATAAACCAGGCACAAAAAGACAAATACTCTGTGACCTCACTTATATGTGGAATCTGGAAACATCTAACACATAGAAACAGAGATTAGAATAGCGGTTATCAGAAGCTGGGAGGTGAGGACATTGAGGAGAAGCTGGTCAAAGGACACAAAACGTCAGTTAGAAAAAAAAGGAATAAGTTCAAGAGATCTACTATACATTGTAGTGACTAGTTAATAATATATTGAATTCCTGAAAATTGCCAAATGAGTAGATAAGTGTTCTTGCCATAGAAATGATAAGGTAATGTGATGCAATGTATGTTGTTTAGCTCAACTTATCCATTCCAAATGTATACATATTTCAGAATATGCTGCTGTATACCATAAACATATAGTTTTTACTTGTCAATTTTAAAAATTAAGAAAACATAGAAATTAAGTATTCATGACTTGTGTTACTGTTTTCTTAGACACAAAAGCAAAAGTCCAACCAAGTAACAACAACAAAAACAGGTAAGTTGTACTATTTCAAAATGAAAACTGATTATGATGCCATGAAAAAGTGAAAAGTCGCCCCACAGAATGGGAGAAAACATTTGCAAAACACATGTGATGAGGGATTTGTACCCAGAATATATGAGAACTCATTCAATTCAATAATAAAAGGTGATAACCCAATTAAAAATTAGATTTGAGCTGACATTTCAACCAAGAAAAAAATACCAATAGATAACATGCACATGAAGTGGTGCCCAACATCATTAGTTATAAGAAAAAGCAAATCAAAACAACTGAAAACCACTTCACACCCATTTATTGGCTATAATAAAAAAGACAGATACTAACAAATACTACCGAAGGTGTGGAGAAATTGGAACCCAAACACATTGCTGGTGGGAATGTAAATGGTGCAGTTGCTTTGGAAAACAGTTTGGCAATTCTTTAAAATATTTAAAATGGAATTAATATGTTATCCAGCAATTCAAGTCCTACAAGCATATCCAAGAAGAATAAAAACATATATCCACACAAAAAATTATGCATGAATGTGTTATTTGTAATAACAAAACGCTGAAACAACCCAAATGTACATCTGATCAATAGACAAATAAAATGAGGTATATCTATACTATGGAATACGATTTGACAATAAAAAGCAATGAAGTACTGTTCGTGCTGCAATGTGGATGACCCTTGAAAACAGTATGCTAAGTGAAAAAAGAAAAGCTCACATATGATCCCATATGTGTGAAATATTCAGAATAAACAAATTCATACAGCCAGAAAATAGATTAGTAGCTTTTGAGGGCTTAGGTAGGGGAAGGAGGTAGATGGATAGAGGAAGACTATGAATTGACTGATAATGGGTACATGGTTTCTTTTGAGGGGGCAAAATGTTCTAAAATTGGATTGCTGCTCTGATTACACAACCCAAGGCTTTAGAAAAAAATCATTGGATTCTATACTTTAAATGGGTAAATTATATGGTCTATGAATTATATCTCTGTAGAACTATTAAAAATCAAGCATATTTCTACAGGCTGGCAACAAATAAGTAGGAAATAACATTTAATTAATGACACCATTTACACTCGCATTAAAAAGGTAAAATATGTAGAAAAAATATAAGAAGTATTTGCAAGACTTCCACGCACAAAACAATTTATTATTGAAACAGATTTAGGAAGACTGAAATAGAGGAATATACATGCTTACTGATCAAAATACTCAGTATATTAAAGATATCAGTTTTCTACAAATTGATGTGTAAATGCAAAATATTTTCAGTGAAAGTTTCTGTAAAATCATGTGTGGGAGTGTGTGTGTGCATATGTATTTGACAATGTTATTTCAATATATATACGTAAATGCAAATGGTGAAAAATAGACACGTTAATCTTTATGGATAAGAGTAAAGTGGGAAATTTATAATATTAGATATTAAGATCTATTCTAAAATGACAGTATTTTAGACAGCATAGTTTTAACATAAATATAGATAAGTGAAGCAATAGATGATTATAGAATCCAGAAAGAGACTCATATATAATGGATTTATGAGAAAAGCGATACTGCCATACAGAGAGAAAAAGATAAACTTTCCAATAGATGCTCATTTAGATAACCATATTTAAAAATGAATTCTTACACCTCCCCTACATCTATACAAAAGTCAAATTCAGATGTATAATATGCTTAAAATGAAAAAAGTAAAACAATAAAGCTTTAGATGAAAAAATTAGATCATACCTTCATAAACTTGATGTACAATAAAAAGATATATATATATATATATATTTTTTTTTTTTTTTTTTGAGACGGAGTTTCGCTCTTGTTACCCAGGCTGGAGTGCAATGGCGCGATCTCGGCTCACTGCAACCTCCGCCTCCTGGGTTCAGGCAATTCTCCTGCCTCAGCCTCCTGAGTAGCTGGGATTACAGGCACGTGCCACCATGCCCAGCTAATTTTTTGTATTTTTAGTAGAGACAGGGTTTCACCATGTTGACCAGGATGGTCTCGATCTCTTGACCTCGTGATCCACCCGCCTCGGCCTCCCAAAGTGCTGGGATTACAGGCGTGAGCCACCGCACCCGGCCAAAAGATGTATTTTTTTTAAAATACACAAAATCACCTACAGAAAAAATAATTTTAATTCATTGGACTTCATTAAAATTTATAACTTCTACTAATCAAAATACACAATTGAAAGTGTGAAAAAACACAGTGGAAGAAGATTATGCAAAACATATATTCAACAAAGAACTAACTCATATTCAGAATATATCAGTAACTTCCACAAATCAGTAAGACGACCTAGCTAAAAGTGATTGGCAAAAGATTTGAACAAGCAATTTACAAAAGAAAATATTTCTATGGCCAATAAGTAAATAAAATGTACTCAACTTTTTTAGACATCAAAAACATGTAAATTAAAACTGCAACATATTACCTATATCTACCCACAAGAATGACAACGTATAAATAAATAAAAAACAGACACTACCAACTGTTAGAGAGAATGTGGAATAACTCAATCTCTCGTTTGTTGATGGTACAGCCATTTTGGAAAGATCTTCAGACCTGAACATAAGAATACCTTTTGACTGTTTTCTGTATACAATTCCAACAGGAAAGCACACAGATGTTCACTTAACATGGATAAGAATCTTCATAGCAGCATTGCTTGTAATAGTCCAAACTGGAAACAGCCTAAATGTCCATCAAAAGTAGCAGATTTACAAGTGGAATATTATACAGTAATTAAAATGAATGACCTCTAACTACAGAGAACACCATGAAGTGAATATCATAATGATGTTAAGCACAATTAGTCTATGGTGAAGAAAGTCAGGGTGGTGCTCACCCTTGGGAGGCAGAGATGCCTGAGGACACAAGAGGGGTTTCCGTGGTGATGGCACCTCTGTTCTTACTTGCTTGTTGGCTGTGCAGGTATATTAATTTTGTGAAAATTCATCATCTGTATGCCTGTGACAAACTTTTTGTGTATGTATTGAAAATTAAATAAAAATGTTATCTACGAAACAGTGTTATCACTCGTCAGTTGGGAGAACCACTCAGAACACAGTCCCAACACTTAGGGAGGCCGAGGCGGGTGGATCACGAGGTCAAGAGATCGAGACCATCCTGGTCAACACGGTGAAACCCCGTCTCTACTAAAAATACAAAAAATTAGCTGGGCATGGTGGCACGTGCCTGTAATCCCAGCTACTCAGGAGGCTGAGGCAGGAGAATTGCCTGAACCCAGGAGACGGAGGTTGCAGTGAGCCGAGATCGCGCCATTGCACTCCAGCCTGGGTAACAAGAGCGAAACTCCGTC